>NW_021318852.1:2714012-2725198 GCF_001605985.2 Dendrobium catenatum
AATTCTTATAATTATGAGATTTAATTTTTTTTTTGCTTTTATGTGAGATTTTAAAATAATTATTTTACTTAATTATATAAGTTTTTATGTTTCATAGTTTTTTTTAATTTAATTTTTTATCTCATACTTTGAATGATAACATTATTTTTATGTTAATTATATTAAATTTAAATAATACTTATAAATAGTTGTGTCATTATTATAATATTTAAATATAATAAATATTTATTATGTCATCCGGTTCGACCCCGGTTCGACCCCGGTCGAACCATCAAACCTCCAACCCCTTCTTCTTCCGGTTCATTGACCGGTCCGGTTTCAAAAGCCTTGCCCTCGACGCGCTTGACGCGCCGGTGAATCCCCTATACGCGCTCTTGTAGCACGGTGGGGGAGAATCCGGTGCGACATGTGCGACGAGGCGGGTAAGCCCTATACACGCTCTTGAAGCGTGGTGGGGACGGTCCTCGACCTCGACAACTCCGGCGACTGCAACGTAAGGTATAATTTCTAACTCCAGTCCCGTCCTCGACGTTTGCAGCGGACCGGAGAACCACCTATACGCGCTCTTGTAGCACGGTAGGAGGGAGCCCGGTGCGAAGCATACGGCGAGGCGGGTAAGCCCTATATACGCTCTTGTAGCGTAGTGGGGAGAGCTACTACTGTTCTGGTACAGGTACTGCTGAAGACCCATACACGCTCTTATAGCATGGTGGGATGAAATTTGTACGGCCGCGGTGTCTAACGACACCTACCATACACGCTCGAGTAGCGTGGTGGGAGGGCCCAGCTCCCCTATTTTCCCCCAAACGGAGGATATGCCGGGATGCTGCCGAAATTTTTACTGAAATGTACAAAGACTTGAACAATTTGAAGACCTTCTTAGGCAACAATATAGAAGACTTGTACTTGAACAGAAGTGCACAGAATTTGAACTAAATGAGCAGATGACCTGTACGATGAATAGTGGATTTGTGGACCTAAACCTGAACAAAATTTAAATGATTTCTAAATGTCAAAATCAAATAAAATCAAATCAAAATTGAACTCAAATTCAAATCATTTGAACAAGAAAATGAACTTGCAAAGAACTTTAGAGGACCCTGGACAATCAATTTGAACTTGAACGAGTACTCGAATTGAACCAAAACTTGAGCTTGAATGGAGTCAGAAATCAAGAGGGGAACAAGGAATCCAGATAAGAATTGCACTTTATCCGGCCAAAGAACTTGAATCCGTTCTTGAATTCGTGCTATACAACATCAAGTAGGAGTTGTAGACTCGATGAACCCGAGTCTAAATGAGACTTAACCCGGACTCAAACATATGCAAAGAACAAAACTCGGATCATACACGAGTTAATTCAAATTACAAGAGCACTCATACGGTCAAAAGTGACACAAAGCACGTTACAAGACCTCAATGCATGAAATCCTATGACAATGCCTGGATGTGCCTATTGATTGAGATGGCAATACTGGAGACCAGCAGTCAAAGACCGTCCCCTGCAAGCAAGTGCAGTCATCAACCACCTGAGATTGGTGAAAAGGTGGATTTGATGCAGAAGCAATGGGTCTTCTACAAATATCTTCAGGAGGTCGTAGTGGATACGACGGTCCCCGCAAATATATACAAGTCGCTTGTGGATAACAACAGTGGGTATGTCGTAGGTACAACGAACCACTGTGGGCACAAGTACATATATCACCTACGACGGTGGTGATCAAGATCTTCAAGTATTTCGGGTATAAGAGCGACTCGATATACAAAAAGTACACCCCCCTGAAGGAATGGAGGAAATATTTAAACAAATTAGAACCAAACTTCCTGGTGTTCCCAAGCCCCTTCTTAGTCCTATACTTAAGAAGAAAACGGTTCTGGTGCCCACAAACACCGAAAATAACAAGTCCACTACACTGTTGACCTCAAAGGGAGTTCTCTTCAAAGCAACGAACTTCAAAGTCCAGAAGAATATCCTCGGTGATTGAGAAAGGGGGAGTCAACATCAGAATCCACGCCACCGGATCTGCAACACTTATGCAAGCAGACAAAAGGCGTCCACAAGAATACAACGCCACGCCACCGGATCTGCAACATTCGTACAAGCAGACAGAAGGCGTGTAAAAGCTCTTCAAGTAAAAGTTGTGCATTTAAATGACAAATACTTACACAACTACAATTATTTTAAAATACCCCTGCACATGCACTAGAGACTGTATACACATAGGTACACTAAAGGAGGTATATAAAAATCACCCACATGGGCCCCGGCAAGAGTGTTATTGGTACACACGTGACGCCTAGGGATGTTGCGCGGGTCAATAAGTGAATTCAAGTTCGAATCTGATCCTTCTATATTGGTCAATAGAAGTCGACAGGGTTCGAACCAACAAACAAGTATACAGTTGCGATGGTTAGTATATTTGTTTTATTGCATTCATATTAGGCCTTCAAGGCCTACAATCAAAAGAATTCAATAAACAAAAGGCATGAAACCTACGAAACCCAATCCTCCTAAGTAGATAAATAGGAGTAGACAGGGTTCGAGATATCGGATAAATATGCGGTCACGAAAGTCGACCGGAATATTTATCTTATACATTCATATTCGGCCTCCAATAAAGAAAATTCATGAACAAAGGCACAAAGCCTATAAGAAATTCGATCCTCGAGCAACAGTTTGGTCGAGTTGACAGGGTTCGATCAACTAAAATGGAAATGACCCCGAACACCTCGATGATGGTTGTGTTGAATGCAGATCTCAACTTGAGGGGTTCACAAATACTTTTAAATGTCTCCCAAAAGTCCATTCAAAATTCAAGCTCCACCAAAAAACCCAAAATTTCCAAATATTTAAAATTGAAATCTATCTATCAACACTTAAAGCAAAGTCCATCCACCCTCCACAACAGTTTGTCGGGGTGGACAAATCAAAATCTACTTCTGCTCACAAAGAGCGAAATGCTTAGTCGAAAATATCACTAGGATCCATTATCAAACAATCTCATGCCAGTAAGAACGTGGTACGTGTCCTCTAACAGTGGTTTTGCAGCCAAATGACACCGCAGAATAAACGGTTATGACGACCCGGGGCCCTCTGAACCGAGTGGTTTTTCCGCCAAATAGCACCACAGATAGCGGTTATGGCCAGAGCCAATACGCTCCTTAATGACATCAAATCCTTGAGATATGAATCAATATGATATGATCGATAGGGCACAAAGCCCTCTGTTAGCTAAGGTGGATTCAAATTTGTCCCCTTAGACAAACATTCACCCCAGGTCTACGAGGTCCCCTTGGACGAAGCAACCCATGGCTGCCGACAAGGATCCTTTTGTCAGGTTGGGTCGACTACCTCCTCTGACTAAGTAGACCAGGGACCACAATGGCCCAGGACGACGGAACCATGGGATCTTGATCGGGTCCATCATCCATTCCCCCATCATTGACTTTAAGTGCAAAATTGTGCAATTTCTATTTTAAATATCAAATCTTCCAACCCAAATTCCAAATCCAAAAACCCAATTCTTCAATTCCCAAATTCAAACTTTCCAATTTTCAAATCCATTGCTGCTACTATATGCCAGAAGCACGTATCTCTATACGAATCTGATTGATGACTAGCCTTAATCGAAAGTTCTCTCTCGTGATCGGGAGGGGTAATTAACTATAGGGGCTTGCGCCTATAAGAAACCAGAACTCAGATCATAAAGTCCTCGCAAAATGAGGGTGAAATCTCTGGGTAGTGTCTTATCTACAAACCCATCTGCCTTCCAAAATTTATCCCGGAACATATCCGTTAAAACTCCCCTCGCCGAATAAAAAGAAAAAAGCGGCGGGGAGGCTGGGGCCGAATTTTCGGAGCCCACAATTGGATCATCTGGATTCTAGAATATTTTCTCAAAATGTGTTTAGGTTTTCATGACAGTTGGAAAAAATTCAAACCAAACAATTCAAAACTAGTTGAAATATGGAACCAGCAAAAAAATATAATGCAAAATGTTATATTTCTACACCTTGCTAATGACAATTGCACAGATTATGTGGTTCACTATTCTATGAGGCATGGCATGCTATTTTCTTCTATTGACCTCAACTGTACATGCATGATATGCATATCCAGTAAACAATCATAAGGAAATCGGTACGCTAGTTTTTAACTAGTAAATAATTCCAGAAAATCCTTCCACTTAATGGAACAACTCCAGGCGTGAAAAGTTAAAGCAATAGAACGCAAGTAGAAACAAAATCAAACTGTGCAACCATCAAAGAAATATGGCAACCACAAAGAGCTCAAAATGTCACGCAGACCGCAAATTCCCCGTTTAAGTTTGTTTGAAATGAAAGTGAAGGGAATTAAAAACAACGACAACCTACATCTATACTTCGAATCTAAAACATCTTGTTTGATATATCAATTTGATAAAATAAAAAAAATAAAAAAAAAACATCTTGTTTGAAATTTTCAAGAATCAACCCCGTCTTTCACATAAATATCTAGCATCCAACCCGAGAAAAAAAATTGCGCTCAAAATGTCACGCAGACCGCAAATTTTCAAGTTTCAAAACAATCTACAGATCCTAACCCCCTAAACAAAAGCATCTCTACTTCAAATACAGCAATCTACCCCAATGCCGGTGAAAGAGACAAAGAAGACTCCGCATATGGATACAGCCATAATTAAATAAAATAAAATAGACAAATAATTCGATAAAATAAATCTAAAATATAAATCTAGGGCCTGAGGGCACGAATATCCCATTTTCTTCTTCCTCTACCTCAATCCGCAGCGCTCTTTCGTGAATCTCGTACGATATACGACACAGCGCTTCTCCGATCACCCTTTCTCTTTCAAAATGGGATCTTATCTTATTTGCTCATCACATCCACTCCTCAACGACGGACGATCGAGAGGGAAGTAGATTTGGGGCTGAGAGAACTAATCGCAAAGGGATCGTTTAGAATTCGAGAACTTTCGAGGATCGATGCCTTGATGATCACAGCCGCCCATTTATAGTTGCACGGCTAAGTATGCGTCGGACTGGACCATAACGGTTCTTTCCACGGGCATCGGCGGGGTCCACCTGATTTTCTGTGGCCGGCGCGGTATGCCTGGTTGCCGGGGCGCGAGGGTGGCGGCTGAAGTGGAAATATGTGGGGTGGGAATATAAAATAAGAAAGAAAGGAAAAAAAATTAAGGAAGATAAGTCTTGAAAATAATACTAAATTATTTATTATATTATTTTTATAGAATAAAAAAACTTTTGAAATAATTTATAAATTTTTATGTGTCCTAAGTCCTAACCATGCACTATACATGTGCATATTTTAATTATAAATAATATTTTAGACTAAGTTGTTATCATTTGCAGTTTATTTAGTACCCTAACAAACTATTTATTTTCTCATTTCTATTTTTTAAAAGCTTCAAGTGTGATGTTTTTTTTAAGACTTCATTAGAGACAACTTTCTTACTGCTTTTTAAAGCAGTTTTGTATTAGAAAATTTTTTTGAATTATAATTTGAATTATAATTTTCTTACTAGAAACCTGTTTTTAAAAATAATAAGAAAATTGTTCCAAATAAGTCAAATTATTCTATGCGGATACAGACGTTGTCCGGAGACGAATCAAAACGCTCCACATCACCCGTTTGTTGTATAATGTGGCTATGTGACCCTATGCACTGAGTGATGTGGCGCGTTTTGATTCACCTTCGAACAATCTGATGTCCGCACAATAGAGCCTAAGTCAAAACTTTAGATGATTTATGGTGCTATTGTGGGACACTTAAAAATCTTATTATAAGTGTATATATTTATAGCAAAAACATATCTCAAAGTTCCTATAGATATGAATTGCAAACTCAAACAAGTAAACTCATCATATTTCATATAACTACAAAAGTATTATATTTGCGACCAAGCACGCCTACAATCTTCATCAAAACTTCAACTTTATCTTAGCAATTACTTATGGCGATCTCCTTAACAGTCATAACATTTTATTGTATTATTCTCATCGATGATATGCATGTGAATACAACCATTTTCTTACATAATAAGTGAGGTATAAGCGGTTATATTTTAATTTATAATTCTATTATATATTTAATCAATTATATCATAATTGATTCTATATATGTTTTTTAAATTTATTCACAACAAAAATATATAAATATAAATATTGCAATCTAATTGAACCTCTTTACAGATTAAAGAGATGGTGGCCTCTTCACACTTTGATCATTATTATTTTTATATATTTTCATATGTTAGCTTGGTTTCTACCATGAGAGAATGATTATTTACTTTACTTTTTATTAAAGGGCTATTTAGTATGAAGTAAAATAGGCGTAAAGTATTTCAAATACAGAAGTTTTAAATATATTTGTGCTTTATTTGAGTAAAAGAAATACAAAGTGTTGTTTTTTAAATGTGCTTAGAATTAAACCTTAAGTTCAATTTGGCGTATTTGAAATTTATTATATTTGATCAATTTTCTAACACACTATAAATTCTACGCAATTTTTGTCATCACTACCAACTTCAGCCATCGAACTATTATATATAGTTTTGTTTTACAGTTCATTCATTCTACTTCAAGCCAAAGAAAAAAAAAACAATCACATGCATTTATTTTACTGTTATCTAAATAACTTCAAATATACCGTATTTCTTACACTATATTACGGCCCCTAAGTTGAAATGAAGTGTATTATATCCCTTTTTAATTTTTATAATTCATTTTTTACCACTTTAGCTTCTATATTTTATTAATAAATTTTATGCTTGATTATGCAAATATAAAACATAATAGGTTTAAACTTTGTGGATTTTTCTTTGAAATTAGCACAATATAAATTATTCATGTATAATACTAATATTAAAGTGAATCCATATATTACTATAAAGATCCTAAGTAGTATTTAATTAGCTATGATTTCCAATTAGCAAGGAAATAAAAATAATAAAAAGAATAAACTAAAGTGTTAAGAATAATTGTAGGAAAAACATTTAGTGCATATTTTCCCTAATATATCCATTGTTAGTGTAAAATTTCAACCTCATTTGCAATTGCTTGCTACTTGTTAATATTATATTTGTATCAAATAAAAAAATGTCTCTCAAAGTTATGTTATGCAAAAAACAAAGATAAACACTCATTTGTCATTGCAAATTACTTCATAATAACATAGAGGCGTCTAAGGTTATATAAGGCGATATTTAAGGTGATATTAACATAGATTCTGTCACGCCCCATCATTTAATTTAGATCGAATTGATTTTTTTTTATATAATAATAACAACCATAGTTATCTAATATCTTCCAATAATAAAAAATCAACGGAATCTATTCTATAGATCAAACAAAAAAATACACTTGTATTATTTTCTTTAAAAATCATGTGCAATACTCTTAAGTCATACAAAACAATAATTCATCTTTCTACTCTTTAGTACAAAAGAACAATTAAAAAGACCAAAAGATAGGAAAATCTATAGAGTCCTCTATCTGATCATTCTCATACCCCTGGCTATATTCCATGACCTTAAATCATTAAGTCACATATAATATGCTAAAAAATCCCATTAAATCACAAAAAGCCAACAATGTACCCAAAGCATTGGAAAAGAAATTTTCATAATAGTAGTTGTCAATATAATCATGAATATATGTTGAAATAGTAAATCACATATACGTACAGTAACAATAAAAACATGTAAAATAATTAATTGAAATGGTACGAAGGCCAGTAAAACAATGCAATACATAAACATTGAAATCTATAAATCAATAAACTCAAAATGGATGTCAAGATAACTAAGCAGTAAACAATTATTCTTAAATCATATGTCATAGCAGTATTAAGCAATCAATAAGAAAATTACATAAATTATTAAAACTTAAGCATGTATGAGGACTAACGAAACATTCCATAGCAATGCAATATTATCAGGCAATCATATATAAATATACATATATATGATGTTCAATTATTCTATATTAGTATAAAATCAATATTACTATGACATAAAACAAACAAGGAGTTATGACTTTCATGGTATTTTTATAATAATCATTAAATTAGTAACCATTAGCTCAGCAAATAGCCGTCACTCTTGCTCATCAACACAATAATCATCTCCTTATAACTCCAAATTAGTAAATCACATTAATCAGTAAATGATAACATCAAATTATAGTATATAAATAAAAAGTCCATCGGCCCACAATTATGTATATGTTAGTCAATTTTCAGCAAAATAACTACCATTTACTTATTTTCACACGTACATATTATTACAATAGTAATATACAACGAGCTATTATCCAATCATATGCTCATATTCATTTACAATGTTTGTATTAACATTGTGCTTGCACTAAAATGACAAAATCAATATTTTATGCAAATCATATAAAACAAAATATTAACATTTTACCTTGTAAAATTATGAAATCAATCAGTCAAGATGCCAAGAATAATAGTATTGTGATATAAAAAAACATGTGGTTGAAGTTCACTAAATCCGGATAAAATACAATAAAATCATCTTGGGAGAAATCAAATAGTAGAAATCAAAATATTTGAAAATAGAAATAGGATAGAAGTGAGAGAGAGAGAGAGAGAGAGAGAGAGAGAGAGAGAGAGAGGCAAAAATTGTATAGTATGTTTTTCACTTATATAAAAAATTACCAATATTTTAACACAATATATGATGAAGTAAGTGATATCTATATTATTATAATTTTAAATGGTCATATAATAAATATTTGTATGCAAATTATGCTTAATTACTAAAGTAATAAAACGTATGATATATAAAAATATATTATAATATTGAAAAAGTATTTATTATAATTGAATGCATAATCATTTTCATGTTCGCCTTATTTTAATAAAATAAAACCGATATTATTATCAATTGAACTACAGTATAGTTTATTTTTCATCAAATTTTTTATTCCAATTGAAATAAGTTGTTATTGAATAAATTATGTTAAAACATTATGATATTAATTATATTATAGCGAATTAAAAAATCATTAAATTTTCTTTGAGATTAATATAATATAAATTTTTAATGCATAACACTAATTTTAAATAATTTAATAATTTTAAATCTCTATATATAAAAATTTTATTAGAATGTTATGATAATATATTTTTAATGTTATTAATGTGAAATTATTATCTATTACTTGTGAGCATAATCTTATTATTTTTTACGAAGTTCTATTCTTAACTTTATAGTAAAAAAATAATAAAATAAAACTTTATAGTTATTTTTTAATCAAAAAATATATTCGGGTTGAGTTCTAATTTATATTTTTAACCTGTTTATTAAACATGTCATATTCGAATTGAATCAATTTCATATAGAATCTAAATCCGATTCGTTAACCCGTTTTGACCATCCCTATCTTTATTTAAACCTCCAAAATAACATGAGCAATTTTGTCCCCATAGAGGTAGTCAACGCCAACGCAAATGGCCATCATGGCCAAATACTCCAGCCCCTGATATTGGTCACGACGATTAATAAAAATGATTAGAAATAGTAATATATTTCCGTTGTCAACTTAGGAAAAGTTATTAATAGAACATGTCTCTTTGAGGAGGTTGAGGTTGATGAACTATGTATGCTCCATGAATGACTAATAGTTTACTAATGGATGATTTTTTTTGCATGAATACCATAAAATATTTGTATATTCATATTATTTGATGCTTGAATGTATATAAATTTAAATATTAGATATGAAAATACATAAAAACTTTATGATATTTATGTAAATCATTTACTTCATTATATATTATGTTTAGTTTTTTAATAAGTTCGAAGCGTCTCATTGTTTAGTTTTTTTAAGAAGATTTATATATTATTTTCATGTTAGATTATTTAAGTTTAATTAATGTAAATTTTTCGGGGTATGAATGGGTGAAATTTAAAATAAGTTTAAAGCGTCTCATTGGACGCTCAATTTATCTTGAGAAATTATTTTGTGCGGAGAATGGACGGTGAGAACCGTTCGGATTTGCTGCCCTTTTGTCGTGCTTTTGGAAATAATAAGTAAAAAGATAGTAAATATGGCAATATGCATTAATAAGTGCAATTTTTATGGCATTTTGCTGAGTATTTACAAAAGAGCAGTAAATGTTCAATTCGATGATATTTGTTGCTCTTTAACTGCAATTTTGTAGTATTTTTTACAAATACTCAACAAAAGAACAACAAAAGTGCAAATATAGATTCATATTTGCTATCATTTTGCTAAGTATTTACAAAAGCGCAACAAATCCGGACGTTATCACCGTCCGGTCTCCGTACATAATAATTTCTCATTTATCTTTCTCTTGGTGGCTCTAATGTATCAAATTAGTCGATTAAGTTGTAATTAGCATAATTTTGATGCAAAAAATTATAAATTGTAGTTTAAATTATTAATTATTTACTTATTATATATAGATTAAATAAAAATGTTGAATATTTAACTTATGGATAATTAATCTTATCTAATCAAGAACTAAGCAGCATAAAGTACCTTAACTAGGAATAAATTATGCTAATTATAGATTTTTAACAAAATCCTCCCCTAATTAAGTTTTACTTAGCATTATTAA
Organism: Dendrobium catenatum; assembly: GCF_001605985.2. Taxonomy (NCBI): domain Eukaryota; kingdom Viridiplantae; phylum Streptophyta; class Magnoliopsida; order Asparagales; family Orchidaceae; genus Dendrobium; species Dendrobium catenatum. The sequence continues at coordinate 2,724,640 of NW_021318852.1, forward strand.
GTGCTAATTAGCACAACCCTCAAATATAATTATCATAATTAAAAACCTTAGCTGATTTTAAATTGGCATTCATCCTTGATAATTATATTTTACACTCAATCAAAGTATTTTATAATAGTAAATAGTCAAATTAATCCTCTAACATTTTTTGAATGGTTAAAATAGTCTTCAATTATATAAAAATATAAATATTAATATATTATCACTTGACTCTTCAAATAAGGAACAAATTTTTAATTTCAAAGGATTATTTACATTTCTATCTAAAAAATAAAATTATCAAAATTAGATTTTTAAACAATATAAAATCAACTAATTACCTTCATCTAATCAATTTTTAGCATTCATCTTAAACCAATAATCATAATATATAAACTTCTTTAAAACTTTATTAATTCATACTATACTAAATTTAAATATGTTCACTTTGCTAAATTATATTTATTAATGTTGTTAATTTCATTATATCTTATTTCATGTCAATCTTTCAAAATTTTATTTAAAATATAATTTTTTATGCTTTAAAAATATGTAATTCAATATATAAATTTAGTATAGT
>NW_021318852.1:2725298-2840969 GCF_001605985.2 Dendrobium catenatum
AACCAAGAGAGACCCAGTGCATTCGTACCCACTGCATCCCGCCGTAGACTGTACATTTGCTACAATCTAGCTCCAATTGAAACTAATCATTACCTGTTCAATAATTCATGGTCTCGAATTGTCCGTCGCCCGCAGAATAAGAGACACTTTATCAAGGTCGGTTATAGGGCATTTTAGTGAAAATAATTGCATAAGTATGATCTGATATGAAACAAACTGTAGCAGTTCTTACGTAATGCGGATTCTTTTCCATCATAGACTGATGCGATTTCTAATCATATGTCAACAGAGTCGTGACGGAAAAAATTTATGAGGTGGCCCTATTTAAGAAAAGAAGCAAACGTTGCAGTAAAATACATAACATAATAACAAAAAAGAGCAACATGCAGCCAATGAACTGTATCCTGTTTTACTATAACTACTTTAAATGAACAGTTGGCATTGAAGCTCACAAAATACATTGATCATGTGAAAGGAATAGTAAGAAGAAGATCACGAGTATAAACATGACAAAAAACTATAAGAATAAATTAAATAACTAATACAAACAAAATCAACCTCGCTCCAACTATATCAAAAAATTGACTAACCTCTGAAAGTAAACTTCATGAGTGGGCGTCGCTACGTGCCATCAGCATAAAACACAATCTCTAAGAAAACACGGTAAATTTCCTATCACTATTAACTCAAACAAAACTGCTAATTTTACAAGAACATGCACATGCACAAGCGTTAGACAATCGAAGACTTGCTGAAGCGAACCCGCCAAAAATTACGAATGGTGATCAGTTTCAGAAGAAACACAATTCAAACAGCTTTAAATAATTAATAGAAACAAAAAAACAGTGATTTATCCAATCTGTTTAGCTAAAAACAGCTATTCTAATCAAAGGTAATAATAAAGTCATCAGAAGCTATCCTCAACCTGCCACCGTCTATCTCCAAACCTAAATAATATCAAACATCAAAGTACAATAATCGCAAATAAAATAGGATGCCTGCAATGGGAAAAAACAGATGATCTCATATAAGAACCATGTACATTGAAGATTCTAAAAAGAATAACAAAAATCAGAGCCAAAAATTTACTATATAAGTTATTTTTTACTCTTATCCGTGTATACTGTTCAACAATACAGAGAAGCAGCTGGAAGCTGATGTCGGTTCGCACAAACAAACAAAAGAGAAAATTACTCAGTAAGATAACGTACAGAATTCTACCCAGTAACACAAACATCGACAAAAATAGAATCAATATCGCTTCACCAAAAAGTATCCAAACTGATCGCATAATACAATCTACTTTGCCTTCAGAAATCGATCACTAGAGATAGATAATGAAGTAACGACCATTTCAACAATTAAATCAAAGATAAAAATAACAAAGTAGAAAAAGACGGTCACATTAATACATTTAGTTGTCCATACATGTGAGGCTGAGATACAAGATGCACACAAACACGAGGGAACACGCGCCGAACAAAGTCAGAAAAGTCCAAAACAATGATTATCGGCCTGCAATCAAAGAACACAACAGCCTGGATCAAATGGTCAACTATCATCACACAACAAGAGAAATAAATACCTGACGTCTCAACATCCTCAAATTAGAGCACTGAATCTACGCCAAAAAAACACTAAATCAGATCTAAATTCAACCCAGACCTCACTCATATCAATTTCAAAAAAATAAGACTTTTAAAGAGTAACGTAGTGATGATCTGCATCTCATGAAAATGTACCGTAGACTCAATATATCAATCAATAATTTGGCATGACTGATAAACACCTTGGGCGCACAAAATCATGCATATCAGACTAAAAAAAACATTGAATAATTTTAAACATTACATGCAGTTCAAACATCAACGAATACAACTATAATATCCAATTATAAATTACTCGTATCGAGGTTCCAAGACACGGCTCCGTTTCACAGTCAATATCAGCCATCATGGCTCCATTATTCCCAATTTTGAGCTAACCTCATGATTACCGCTGATCCTGCGTAAAGGCTCATTCAATCAACCTAAGACCGTAATAAGGGTAAAAAGGAAAAGGAAACATGCCAATCTAGTGCGTGACGAATGAACATATGCCTCACTGACAATCCATGACATCTTAATGGACACCTTATTGCACTAAGATCATAACAGACACTATAGCAAAAACCTCAAAAAAGGACATCAATAACAATAATGATCTGCAATAACTCTAGAAGCCTAATCTGCCGTACAACCATAGTAAGGGAAGTAGCAATAAGCATAATAGCAACACAAACACTAAGATGGAATACAATTATAGCTCGAACATGACTAACAACACAGACATGGCAATCTTAATAGATCAAAACCATCAAAAACTAATTAGGTTTGAAGTGCAGATAAAATCATGATATATCTCTAAAGCTGAGCAACTCATGAAAGATGGTTCTGTTAACAAGATTACATACATTTCAGCTTGGTAGGCATAACAGGTTTAGCTTCCTCCTTTGTCCTCCATTTGAAGCCTAGAGTCGTGGTTTGAATAATTGAATTGGTTTAGTTGAAATGGATCAAAGTTGTATAATGTTCTTTCAACATGGTTGTGGCATTTTGGTAAAAACTCAAGAGTTCAAACAAGTTGTTCGCCCAATTAAAGGTTTCACTGAAAAATCATAAATTTTGAAGAAAATTGCGCTAAAAACTGTCAAAAAAGTCATCCAAAGTTATTAGAATTCTATACTAAATCTTATTAATTTCATGTGTACTATAAAAATAACATAAATAACTAATCACCATGACACTTTACTATCCCGGGCCACTTTGTCTCTCTCAATGCAAAATATTCACTGGCTTGTGGAATTCGCGATAGGTTAAGAAATCATCTTATGACATATACACTGCTCTGTTATCAACATCCTTCATTCATGCGCAACCCTCTTCTTTCTGTTCAACGTCAAAGATTTTTGAAAACAAATTTATGTATCATATTACACTACCAGTTAAGAGCATTTTTCTTTATAATCGTGTTGTTGCACTTCAAAGATGGATGAATAAATTTCAATTGGACAGCTAGTTAAAACTACTATTAAAATTCCTAAATAAAATAAATCCAATTTTAAGATTTAAGCTGGGAATCCTCGAAGACACAGACTTGCCAAACCCTTATGCCCAAACTAATGTAAGAACAGCAATGAATGCGAGGACAACTTTAAGTTGCCAACACTACAATTCTGATTCTGATCGAAATATAGAGAAATGAGTGAGTTAGGAAATCACCTTAGAGTGATGCGCCTACGATTAGGATATTGCATAAAAAGGAAGGTTTATGAACTAAATTTGAAACATATTTTTTGCATAAAAGTTGAATGGGTGAATCAAAAAATAGGGATTGGGCACAAATGATTAAAAGAAAAAATTATAATTGTAATAACAATAATGAAAGGAAGGACATATCTAAAAATTGGAATGTTATGTTATTAATATGGGGTTAACAAAAGAAGAGAATGAATAGGTGCCTAAAAGTTTAAATAAAAAATAGGTTAAGGTGATAGAATAGCAACAGAGTATAACTAAATAATATCGCGAAAACTTATTAAGTGATGGGGTTATCCTTAAGTTGGATATTAAAATGTTTAAAACATTTAATAAAAGACATGGATTAAGTATATAAACATAATCAAAAAACAATTTGTACAAGGATTCTAAATGGAATACGTTCAGTACAATGTGTCATGAGAGGATTCAGGTGGTTGGAAGGGGATAAATAGCAATGGTAACAATATAATTTCAGTAGTACCATACTGTAAACACGATCATAATTTCAGAAATGAAACTATCATGAAAGTGCATAAAGATGGATCCACCAAACTCACAAATGAGACCTTTCTTAGAGATTTTTTTTTTTTTTTTATAAGGTGATTTAAGAGTTGACTACATGTCATATAATAGATCACGATGTTACAATACTTTATAAGAGTAAAAAAAATAATATTGGCCTCGACTGAATAACAAGACTTGGTTATGGAGTCAATTGCCTTTATCACATAAGAGAGTGTCAAAAAATCTAGAATAATCTAGAAATCACATACCATTCGAAAGAAGACATGTAATCTAGGATATGTGACAGGATATTCGAAAAAATTAATGTAGCATTTAACGGACACAAAAATTATAATTAATACATCTTGTTATGATTGAGAGATGATCTAAGAAGATTGGAGCGTTTGCAAAAACTAGCTATTCAAATAATTTGATTATGATTATATGCATCGGTGCGGAAGAAGATGAAAAAATAATCATATATAAAAACTAAAGAAATAGATAGAGGATTTGATCAAAGAACATTAGAAATGTAAAGAAATTGATATGGTTAAAGATGAGACATCAAAAAAATATAAAAATACTGACGTTGAGAAGTTTTTAAATTGACTTCAAATAGGAAATTATTTGGAAGACATAATCAATAATATAATGAATAATTAGATTGATCAAAAAATTAAGTCAAGCTAGCTCCAAAGAAGATGCATGACCTAATGCTTTAAACTCATATTAAATACTAGCTCAAATTGGAGATTGGGATAACACAATGATTTGACAATCAAATATTTTCTATTATTTAAAGACTAAATGCGCGTCAAATAATTGAGAAAAAAACTTTGTAATATTTAAAACGAAGACAATGGTCAAGGATCATTTAATTACATGGGAACAATAACATAGATCGTATAACACGAAGCTACGGGAAAAGTAATAGAAATTAAACTAGAAAATTCATGTCATATGAGGAAAAAAATAGTTCTGTTGCGTAGATCTACTGAAAGTGAATTCTAATTAAGGCAACTAAGGGAAAAGAGAATAAAAAATTATCTGCATAAATTTTAATGATCTTGAAAATGCACAAGAATGATTAATTGAAGTAATGCAAAAATGTGTGCTCCAAGGTATGTAATGGTATTAAAGATATTTAAGATATGAAATGCTAGTATTAAAAATAGTTTTGAAATGATCTACGAGTTTCGTAATTAAGTAGGTTACATCAATAATGAATATCAAATACACATCTTTTTTTCTTGGTATATTTACAAGAGATGTCCAAAGATAAAGGAGGTGTATCTTTTGCATGCGCATACAACTTAAATGTTGGGAATCCATAAAAAAGTAGAAAATCAGAATATTAGTGAAATTTTTAGGATATATGACTTACAATTAGTAAAAACAATTATGAGTATATGATATCAAAATCTGTGTATGAAAATCAATTAAAATTATTAAAATAAAGTGATAAATATATGTGTTAGTAATACTTTGGATCTATTATACAAAATAATTATAATCTAGATGAGTATATAACTTACAACAACAACATCAGCCTTGTCCCATTACGTGGGTCGGCTACATGAACTCTTTTCTCCGTGTTTAATTAAAAGTCAAATTCTCATTTGAACTAATAAAGAAAGATCATTTCTAAATTTCAAACAAGTTTTTAGTCACCTCTACCTCTCATATAGGTCAATCTAAATACTCTACTTTCCTAAAGTCATCGAAGGTCATCGTTTTATGTGACCAAACCATCTAAAGGCTCCTCTAATCTTATTTCCACTGAGCTACTCCAACCTTTTCACTTATGAGATCATTTCATAACAGTGTCTCTAAGGTAAAGACTCATTATCCACCGAGCATCCTAATCTCTGCAACACCTTTGTAATATATTCTTTTTAATGGCCAACAATTTGCACCATAGAGCATTGTAGGTCTCACACGACCGTATAGAATTTTCCCTTAAGTGAGGAGCTTTCTATACACAAAAGCCCGATGCATCGATGATATATAACTTCTAAAGTTAAAAGCAATAGTTAAATGGAGAAGTTTCATGAGGATTGAGTGATAGAAGGAAACTTAGAGCTTAAAAGGAAGCTTTGAAAACCACAGTTAGGTCACAATTTGCACAAATGAACATTTGGCAGTAAAAAAGTCTTTATGATAATGAGAGTCAACAATGAAGAATGCTAAGCATAAATGTGTAGCAAAACTCTAAGGATTAAGAAATAATTATATTAGACGAACGATTGCGGTGAATTGATGATAAAGATTAAATATGAAATATGTAGTTTGACATATACAATAAAATTATAGAAAAACAGCGAATTTAGAGAGTCAAACTTAGTGCAAATGAATAGGAATGATGAGGGTTAAATGGAGATATGTTGCTCAAAATATCCACAAAAATAAGTTTAACACTTCGTCAGTAAATCTCAATAACAAATGAAAATTATGATCATAAGCAACAAACAACTGATGCATCATGCAACCCAAATAATAGCAATAAGGTGCTAATGATAATGACAAATGAATATTTATAAATTCAAGACTGATCCTGAAATGATGAAACTATACTACAGCCAACCACAAATAATGTTGATAAAATATGAAATATGCAATAATATTTATGATAAAAAATGAAACCACTTAAATCTAAATCCTAAAACCAATGAAACAATCTAAAATTACGATTAAAATTATATGCAACCAAAAGGATATTAGACTTAAAACCTTGGGTCCTCTATGTTCCTTTGGAAAAGAGTGACTTTTCGTAATTGGCCAGCACTAGGCATGAAATTAAGGTCCAAAACATATGCCAAAAGAAAAGCATCAAGATAACAGCTAAATCAGCATTACAAATTATTAGACGGTATTCATTGCTTTGATCTGAATTATTTCATCCTCATCTACAGCTCTTCCAGTACAATTCCCTTCCAAGATAGTATCCACCTGAAATTTGCAAACAAAAACTAAATAGTCAAACAAAAAAGAAATGTATCTAGAAATATTACCAAGGTAATAGACTAATAAAAGGCTGAGCAATATAAAACATGATCCAAACTAATATTAAAGAAAGTCATGGCGCCGTTGCAAATTTTCAATTATGAAGAACTTTTATGCCATCTACTAATCAATCCCAAAAGATATGCTTTTACAACTGTCGAACAACTAAAGGAACGGGGGAAAGATATTTTCCATCCCGGCAATGAACAACAGAATCATCCATGAAAGACATGACTAGATCATCTTCATAGATCACAAGCCGGGGACCTAGAGATAAAGAACAATAGAAACCTATAAAAACAAAAACCATCAACACAGGACACGCGGTTACCATGTAGGCAGTAGCACGCAACCAAATTACAACAGACAAACAACAAACCAGCTAAACACGCACCGCCTGTCTGAAAGGAAGACACTCATAAACAAAAACCTAACACCGAGAGATACGTAGCAAACGAATTCATAAACCCACTCCACCTAAACCATGTTACGTTATAAACCCAAAAAATTAAAATTCAAACTGCAGCGTCCCGCATTCAACAACCAACATATCACTCACCGTAAGAGAGATCAAAAGGGTAAAATCAAGAGAACATATATACAGATAGAACCTTATCCATAGTTAGAGACTTACAGCGATGCCAGGGCGCCCAGTCATACGCAGAACATCTTGACTAAACCAAATCGAAAGATCCAAAAGCTCACGAGCCTCCGATCTATATTTCAATCATGCGCAACACGCGCTAATGATCCTCCGCGCCATGCAACAGCCGTGAAAAAACCTAGATTCCGTTTCCAATGCCACCCTCGCCCTCCAATACCATTGGCTAATCGAAGCCAGAACCAAAGGAATCCCTCCGAATAAAATGAACTAGATCGAGATTCGACTAAAAAAGATTGCGAGACGGCCTATGCCGTCGAATAAAATCGGGAATGGAATTTAAAGATTAAATTTGACTTCTTCGTAATTCAAAGCATAAATCCACTGTGAGATGAACGCGGTTAAAATCGCGTTTGTTGCGCTAGAAAGAACAAAATAGCCATGAGCCGGCAAAAAAAATTGGAACTTGTATGTATATGCACAAATATGAAAATTGTCTCCACTATATTTGGATAATATATCGAAAATCTCCAAATAAATGATTAACATATTTTTAAATAATATATTTATTTGGAAGAATTTTCGAATATATTTATCCAAATAATTAGATAGGAGACAGATATTTCATATTTGTGCATATACAGTCAAAGTTCCAATTTTTTTTTGCCGGCATCATGGCTAAATTTTGTTCTAAATTCTAGCGGCAACAAACCGGCCTATTTAACCGCGTTCATTCCTTGTTAAAAAATTTATTTGGAAGAATTTTCGAATATATTTATCCAAATAATTAGATAGGAGACAGATATTTCATATTTGTGCATATACAGTCAAAGTTCCAATTTTTTTTTGCCGGCATCATGGCTAAATTTTGTTCTAAATTCTAGCGGCAACAAACCGGCCTATTTAACCGCGTTCATTCCTCAGCAGTGGATTTATGCTTGAATTACCCCGAGAGAAGTCCAAAATTTTAATCTTTAGAACTCCATTCCACGATTTTAGGTATCGCCGCATAGGCCGTCTCGCCAATCTTTTTTAGTCGAATTCCTCGATCTGATTCTCATTTTATTCGGGAGGGATCTTCCTTTGGTTCCTGGCTTCGATTAGCCCAATGGTATTGGAGGGCGAGGGTGGCATTGGAAGAACCGGAATCTAGGTTTTTCACGGCTGTTGCAGGCGCCGGACGGATCATTAGCGCGTGTTGCGCATGATTGAAATATAGATCGGAGGCTCGTGAGCTTTTGGGATCTTTCGATTTGGTTTAGTCAAGATGTTCTGGCGTATGACTGGGGCGCCCCTGGCATCGCCTGTAAGTCTCTAAGCTATTGGATAAGGTTCTATCTGTATATATGTTCTTTGAATTTACCCTTTTGATCTCTCTTACGGTGATGTTGATATGTTGGTTGTTGAATGCGGGGAACGCTGCAGTTTGAATTTTATTATTTTTTGGGGTTTTAAACGTACATGGTTTTAGTGGAGTGGGTTTTGAAGTCGTTTTGCCGTGGTAATCCTCGGTGTTAGGTTTTTTGTTTATGAGTGTAGCTTCCTTTCAGACAGGCGGTGCGTGTTTTAGCTGGTTTGTTGTTTGTCTGTTGAATTTGTTGCGTGCTACTGCCTACATGGTAACCGCGTGTCCTGTGTTGATGGATTTTTGTTTTTATAGGTTTCTATTGTTCTTTATCTCCTAGGTCCCCGGCTTGGTTTATTGAAAGATGATCTAATGCATAGATGTATTATCATGAGTGATTCTGATTTGTTCCATTGCCGGTGGATGGAACATATCCTTTCGCCCCGTCTCGCTTTAAGTCTTGTTTCGACAGTTGTAAAAAGCCTATAATCTTTTGGGATTGATTAGTAGATGGCATAAAAGTTCTTCCATAATTGAAAATTTGCAACGGCGCCATGACTTTCTTTAATATTACGTTTGGATCATTGGTTTATATTGCTCAGGACCCTTTTATTAGTCTCATTACCTTGGTATATATTTCTAATGGATACATTTCTTTTTTGTTTGACTAATTTAGTTTTTGTTTGCAAATTTCAGGTGGATACTATCTTGGACAAGGAGAATTGTACATTGGAAGAGCTGCTAGATGAGGATGAAATAATTCAAGAATGCAAAGCAATGAATAGCCGTCTAATTAATTTGTAATGTCTGATTTAGCTGTTATCTTATGCTTTTCTATTTGGCATATGTGATTTTGGACCTTATTTCATGCCATAGTGCTGCCTAATTAACGAAAAAGTCACTCTTTTCCAAAGGAACATAGAGAGACCCAAGGTTTTAAAGCTCAATATCCATTTTGGTTGCATAATAAAAATTTTAATCGTTATTTTAGATTGTTTCATTGGTTTTAGGATTTAGATTTAGACGTGGTTTCAATTTACTTTTATCATAAAATATTCATTAGCATAATTATCATTAATTTTATCACAATAATTTGTGGTTGGCTGTAGATAGTTTCATCAATTTCAGGATTCAGTTTGAATTTATAAAATATTCATTATTGTCATTATCATTAGCCACCTTATTGCTATTATTTGGGGTTGGCAGTATGCATCAGTTGTTTGGGGTTGGCTTATGAATCATAATTTTCATTTGTTATATTGAGATTTATCTGAAGTGTTAAACTTATTCTTTGTGGATCATTTTGAGCAACATATCTCCATTTAACCTCTTCCATCATTCCTATTCATTTGACACTAAGTTTATCTACTCTAAATTCGGTGTATTTTCTATCATTTGTTGTATATGTACAAACTACATATTTCAATATTTAATCTTTATCATCAATTCACCGCAATCGTTCGTCTAATATAATTATTTCTTAATCCTTTAGAGTTTTGCTACACATTTAGCTTAGCATTCTCATTGTTTGACACTCTCAACTTATATAAATGACTTTTTTACTGCCTAATGTTCATTTGTGCAAAATTGTCGACTCAACTGTGGTTTTACAAAGCTTCCTTTTAAGTCTCTAAGTTATCCTTCTATCACTCAAATCTCATGAAACTTCTCCATTTTAACTATTGACTTTTAACTTTAGAAGTTATATACTCATCAGAATGCATCGGGCTTTTTGTGTGATAGAAAAGTCTCCCTCAAACTTAAGGGAAAATTCTATAAGACGGTGGTGAGACCTACAATGCTCTATGGTGCAAAATGTTGGCCATTAAAAGAGAATCATATTACTAAATTAAGTGTTGCAGAGATTAGGATGCTCAGGTGGATGAGTGACTTTATCCTTAGAGACATGTTATGAAATGATCATATAAGTGAAAAGGTTGGAGTAGCTCCAGTGGAAGATAAGATTAGAGAGAGCCTCTTTAGATGGTTTGGTCACATAAAACGATGACCTTCCGATGACCCGATTAGGAAAGTAGAGGTATTAGATTTGACCTATATTAAGAGAGGTAGAGGTAGACCTAAAAAAACTTGGTTTGAAAATATTAGAAATGATCTTTCTTTATTAGATTCAAATGAGAATTTGACTTTTAATATAACACAACGGAGAAAAAGGATTCATGTAGCCGACCCCACGTAATGGGACAAAGGCTTGATGTTGTTGTTGTAAGTTATATACTCATCTAGATTATAATTATTTTGTATAATAGATCCAAAGTACTTACCTAACACATATATTTATCACTTTATATTCTAATAATTTTAATTGATTTTCATACCACAGAATTTGGATATCATATACTCAATAATTGTTTTACTAATTGTAAGTCATATATCTTCTGAAAAATTTCACTAATATTCTGATTTTCTACTTATTTTAATGGATGTCCCAACAATTATAGTTGTATGCGCATGCAAAAAGCATACACCCATCCATTTTACTTTGGACATCTCTTGTAAATATATAACCAAGAAAAAAAAGATGTGTATTTGATATTCATTATTGATGTAAACCTACCATAATTAGAAACTCGTAGATCATTTCAAAACTATTTTTAATACTAGTCATTTCCATATCTTAAATATCTTTAATACCATTAACATACCTTGGAGACACACATTTTTGCATTACTTCAAATTAAATCAATTCTTGTGCATTTTCAAGATCATTAAAAATCTTATGACGATCATTTCTTTATTCTCTTTTCCCCATTAGTTGCCTTAACTTAGAAATCACTTCCATAGTATATCTACGCAACATGAAACTTATTTTTTCCTCCAATATTGACATAAATTTTCTAAGCTTATATTTCTATTACTTTCTCCCGTAGCTTCGTGTTATACGACTCATAATGTTAATTGTTTCCCATGTAATTAACATGATCTTGAACATTGTCTTCGGTTTTAAATATTACCAAAGTTCTTTTTCTCCAATTATTTGACATCCATTTAGTCTTTAAAATTTAATAGAAAATATTTGATTGTCAAATCATTGTGTTATCCCATAACTCTCCAATTTTGAGCTAGTATTTCATATGAGTTTAAAGCATTAGGTACATGCATCTTCTTTGGAGCTAGCTTGACTTAATTTTTTTGATCAATCAATAATATTTCATTATATTATTGATTATGTTCTTCCAAAATAATTTCCTATTTGAAGTTCAATTTAAAAACTTCTCAAAGTAGTATTTTTATATTTTTTTTGATGTCTTCATCTTTAACCAATATCCTATTATCTACATTTCTAATGTTCCTCATTTGATCAAAATCTCTTATCTATTTCTTTAGCCTTTTTATATATGATTATTTTTTCATCTTCTTCCGCACCATGCATATCATATAAGTCATCAAAATCATAATATCTATTTTGCAAAGCTCATGCATTCTTAAGACTTCCATTTCTTCTTCAATCATTACAAGTGTCATAATTATATATTTTTGTGACCGTTTAAATGCACATTTATTTTTTAAATAATCCATTGCACATCTCACTAGATTGACAAGTCTTCTTTTCGATGTGATGTATTTCTAGATTATTCTAAAATTTCTATGACAACCTCTTAATGGAACCAAGCATATTTGACTCCATAACCAAGTCTTGTTATTCAAGGCCAATAAATTTTTTTTATACTCTTAAGATATACATCGATGGATACTATTATATGACATGTAGTCAAACTCTTTCCTGAATCACCTTATAAAAAAAAAAAAAAAAAATCTCAAAAAGAAAAGGTCTATTTGTGATTTGGTGGATCCACTCTTTTATGCAACTTTATGATATTTTCATTTCTTAAATTATGCATGTGTTATTACACGATCATGGTTAATATGAAATTAAATATTGTTTAACCCATTGCATATTTATCCCGTATTCCATAACCACCATGAATCCTCTCATGACACATTGTACTAGAACGTATATTCCATTTAGATCACTTCTAACAAAAATTGTTTTTCTGAAGTTATGTGTTATAGTACTTAATCCATGTCTTAGTAATATTAAATGTTTTAAACTATTTTATAATCCAACTTAAGGGGCATACACCCCAATCACATTAATAAGTTTTCGCCGATAATTATCTTAGTAATAATCACTCTGTTGCTATTCCTATTCACCTTAACAATTTTTTTATTTAAACTTTTTAGGCAACCATTATTCATTCTCATTCCTTTTGTTAACCCCGATATATAATAACATATAACATTCTCAATATTTTTAGATATGTCTTCCTTTCATTAGTTGTTATTAACAAATTATATTTATTCTTCTTCTAATAATCATTTGTGACCACAAATTCCCTTATTTTTTGATTCAAAATCCTCAACTTTTATGCAAAAAATTTAGTTTCAAATTTAGTTCTAATTAAACCCTTCCTTTTTACTGCAATCATCCTAAGTCGTAGCGCATCACTTAAAGGTGATTTCCTAACTCACCATTTTCTATATTTCATCACAATCAGAAATTGTAGTGTGCCACTTAAAGTATGTCCTCGCATTCACTTGCTTCTTACCATAGTTGGGCTAGGTTATGGAGTGTTGCTTCGAAGGAATTCCCCAGTACTTAGACATCTTAAAATTGGATTTATTTTATTAGAATTTTAATGGAGTTTTAGACTAGCTGTCAATTGAAAATTTTCTCATCCATCTTTGGATGAACAACAACGATTATAAAAGAAAAAGATGCCATTAAAACGGTAGTAATACTGATACATAAATTTTTTTCAAAATAAATTTTGACGTTGAAAGAAAAAAGAGGGCTTGCCAATGAATGAAGGATTGCAATAACAGAAGCAAAGTGTATAAGTGTCATAAATGATTTCTAACCTAGTCGCATCAACAAGCCTAGTGAATTTTGCAATTGAAGAACAAGCTGGCCCCGATAGTAAGTGAATCATGAGGATTATCTATTTATGTTTATTTTATAGTACACATGAAAATTAATAAGAATTTAGTGATAGAATTCTAATATAATTTTGATGACTTTTTTGAGAGTTTTAGCGCAATTTCATTCAAAATTTATGATTTTCAAGTGAAACTCTTAAAATTGGCCGAAAACTCTGTTGAAACTCTTGAGTTTTTACCAAAACTGCCAACACCATTTGAAACAGAACATATTAACAACTTTCGGATCCATTTCAACTAAACCAATTCAAAATTATATCAAAGCCACCGAAACTTAGTATCATGGAGAGAACAAGGACGAACTAAATGCTGTATTGCCTACCAAGTGAAATGTTGTAAATATCTTGTTAACAGAACCATACTATTAATGAGTATGCTCAAGCTTTACGAAGAATATCATGAATTTTATTGCCACTTCAAACCTAACTTAATGTTTTTGAAGGTTTTGGATCATGTAAATTGCCATGTCTGTCTTGTTAGTCATTTCGAGCTATAATTGTATTCCTCGTTGTGTTTGTGTTGCTTATGCTAATTGCTAACATTCCTTTTATGTTGTAGCAAGGTTAGGCTTCCTAGAGTTATTGCAGATCATTATTGTTATGTGATGTCTTTTTTGAAGGTTTTGCTTATGTGTCTGTTTTTTCATGTTCCAGATGTCTTGAGAAGCATCGAATGTTGTCACACATATTGTTTTAATTTTGATACCAGCAATTGACATGGTTTTCTTTTCCTTTTTAGCCCTTTTCTGAGTTTTATAAGGCTGTTAATTTGAGCTAACCATTGAAGATTACATGGTAATCGAGCTCAATTGAAATTAATGAGCCATGATTGGCTAGAATTGAACTTGAACTGAGCCTGTCTTGGATCAATACGAGGTAATTTGAAATCATATTGGATATATATTTAGATCATTGGATGTTTGAATGCATGTATTCTTTTTAAATTATTCTATGTTTTTTATGTAGTCAGGCTTGTATGTATGTTTTGTGGCCCGGTGTTTATAATCTATAAATGTTGATTGATAGATATTGTCCTAACATTTGTTTTAGAATGCAAAATATATCAAAAATTAAATTTAGTTTTTTTGAAATTAAAAATACTGAGTGAGGTCTGGGTTGAATTTAGATCTGATTTAGTGGTTTTTTGGAGCAGGATCAGATTGGCCTAAGATTGGAATGTTAGCAGACTCAGGTATTTTAGATTTCTTTGTAGTGTCATGATAGCATGACAATTTGATCTCAAAGGCTGTAGTAGTTTCTTGTGCATGGAGGAATAATCCATTTTTGTTATTGGACTCTTTCTTGACTTTTGTGGTGGCTGTGATTATCGTTTGCAATCATTATCCTCAGCCTCTGCATGGCTAAATAAGGAAAACAACAAAATAGAATTAATGTGACCGTCTCTTTTTTATATTTGTATAAATTTTTAGCCACATTTGATTTAATTGAATAAACACAATGGATCATTCATTTATTCATATCTCTAAGCTGGATGCAAATTGCTGAAGGCAAGTAAGAATTGTATTATGCGACAGTTTGGAACATTAATTTGGTGAAGCCGATATTGATTCTATTTTGTTGATGTTTGTTTTATATTATGTACGTCTTATCTTACTGTAATTTTCTCCTTTCCTGTTTTAGTCTTTGTGGGAGGACTCAAGTTGAACAGCTGCTTCGTTATATTATTGAAACAGCTCCGGATGAAGCAGATAAAAAACGAACTTTCAAGTAAATTTTGCTCTGATTTTTGTTGATTCTTTGATGAAATCTCATGTACATGGTTCTTTAATGGAGATCCATCTGTGTTTTCCACCATTGCAGGCATCCTTATGTTTCTTGCGAAATTTTTACATGTGATGTTGATATAATATTACAGAGTTTGGTAGAGGATGAGAAGGTTAGAGGAGACTTCATAATGCCTATTAGATAACCTTTGAATTGACATATGCCTGTTTTATTAGCTAAACAAGATTGGATAAATCCTCGTTTTACTTCTTGTTTACTATTTTTTTTCTCTACAGCTGTTGAATCTGTTGTTCTCTTTCTTGAAACCTGATCACCCACATAGTACATTTTTGGCGGGTTGCTTCAGCAAGGTTTCCATCTATTCTACCCTTGTGCAAACTTGTGCCGTGTTCTTTAAATAATGATTTTGTTAGTTAAATAGTAGAAATTTACCGTTGTTTTCTTAAAGGTTGTGTTATGCTTGATGGCACGGAGGACAGCCCAACTCATGAGTTATGTTCAGGTTAGTCAATTTTTTGATTAGGTGGAGCGGAGGTTGATTTTGTGTTGTATTGTTCATTTTAGATTTATTTCTTTCTGTTTTTTTAGCAATTACATGTAGTTATACTCGTGACCTTCTTTTACTATCCCTTCAAATATCAATGTATCTTCTAGCCATCAATGCAACTGTGTCATTTTAAATAATTTAGTAAAAAAGAGAGCATTTGTTACTGTTGTTTTTCTGCTTATTAATAGTTATGTATTTTGATGCAACTCTTTGTTATCTTTTACTAAATAGGGCCACCCTGAAATTTTCCGTCAACTCGTTGACCTGATTGGCATCACGTCTATGATGGAGGTCAGCATTTAAAACTGTACCATTTTTCCGAGAATATCAGATCAATAAATGGCACATTATTTCAGAAAACCCTTCATAGAACACGACCTTAATAATATGTAGTCTCTATATACGGATGAATATTGAAACAGGTATTGATTCGTTTAATTGGAGCTGATGAAAATATGTATTCCAGTCATACGGACGCATTGCAGTGGGTAGATGCCACTGAAGTGCTCGACTTGATTGTTGATAAATTCAGTTCATCGGTATGTTTTTGCAGCATTATTTAGTTTCTTTTCATCTACAAGCAGATTTTTATTCAAAACATTTCTTTGAATGCTTTCTAAGATGTTTATAATTACTGTTTACAATATCGCCTATGTCAAAAGCAACTGATAGGTGAAGCCGAGGTCATATAAAGTCGACCCAAAATGATACACGCGGTATCCATATGAAAAACGTTATTCTGGATTTTATCACAATGTATGTCAAGTGGAATGAATACGAAGCATTGCTGTGCCATTGAAATTGCAGTTTTATTTTCTTAAGCTACTTCAAGTTTCAAATTTATGAGATCCCACTATCAATTATGAGTTTGCAAAGTTTATCATCATGCTTTAGATATATATAAAGATTATAAACTTAAAAAAAAAAAAAAAAAAACAGATTTAGCTTTAGGTGTCGTAATGATGCAAAGTATTTGCAATAGAAGTATTTTTTTTAGAATACTAATTTTAGCATCAAATTCGTCCCCTCATTAGTTTTATTGTCCCTTTTTTCCCCCTCAATTTACAAATTTCTGTGAGGATATTTAATCTCAAAGTAACCCGTTCAATGACATTTAAATCAAGCTTTAGCAAAAAAATTAGATCTTATAAGGCATCATTATTATTCCTTCCACATTGAATTTCTTGCGTCCTAATAGTGCAGCATTTAAATGAATGCTGAATAGATTCATCATTTTGTTTAGTTTCATTTTTTGGTTCATGTGGGTGAAAATGACTAGTTTTCAAGGTGTTAATTTGCTCTTTACCTTGATTTATATTACTGTTCATTTGATTTTGCTTTAGTAATTATACCAATTGGTTTTGCGAAGTTATCAAAACCACATTTTGATGATTTGCTAATTGATAGTCTATGTTAAGCCCACTTTTAGTTGGCATGTTGACTTTATCTTAAACTTTAAGATCAAATATGATACAAGGCTTTGTAGAATATGGGGTTCTTAATGCAACAATCTGCCTCAAAGAGAGTGGAATCCTATGGCTCCGAAGCGGGATTCATTTGTGCCGAATTGCCGCGCTTTTACTTAAGAGATGTGAACAAATTTCTGGCGGCTTCGCTAGGGGCTACTTCTCTCTACATCTTTGGATGAAATATATAGTCTTAGACATCTAAAAAATATAGATGTTTATTTGTTACAACTTTATATTTTCTCGCACAACAGAAGTCAGGTTGACTCTAATTCTTTGTAAGCTCTGAAAGGAGTTGCTGAAGATGCCGCTGGCCAAAACTATAATGTTTATAAAGTTGGGGGAGGGATCAAGAGTCCAATTTCTCCAAACTATCAGAAGTTCATACTAGACGATAAGGAGGGAGTTGTGTTGAACGAGAAGACCACCGTTGACTAAAATGTAGTCCCGAAGGTGCTAAAGAAGCACTCATCTGGTAAGAAGCTCGCTGCTCCCACCAATGCATGGATTCCCAAAAGAGTCGCTGTATTTTTACGATTCTCAAAGGTATCATCTGCAAATTTGAGCACTGAATAAAAAAGGGAATCTGAGCCCAAGTTGAAGTAGGTTGTAGTGGGTTTGACCGAACGAAATCTGGATGGGGACACAGCTCCCAAGAAGATTGTTTTTGTTCCTAGAAGGAACAATGCTGAAGCTTCTACATCTGGTGTTAAAATCTATAGAAAGGCCATAGGAAAGGTTAATGCTAGTCGTCGAGCCAAAGGCCCAGAGATACCCTCTATAATTCAAGAGCCATTGCCTTAGCTGGAGGCAAATGTATCCACCAACAATGGTTTTTAACCATTAAGATAGGTGAAAAGAAACAACGCCAAAGGCGAAATAGAGAAGTTTTTTGGGAGGCTTCCCGTCACTCACCACAGTCACAAAAGAGGGAAGAGTTAGTTTCTTCTCACTTGCATAAATTACTGAAAGCTGTGAAGAATAGAAGATTCCAAAGAAGTTGGAAGAAGTCGGTGGATAAAAATGTTGTCCTGACTTCATAAAATTTCTAGAAGGAAAAGGTTTTAAAGAAACCATATAGAGGGAGTGATAAAAGTCTTCCTCGTTATCGTAATTTGAAGAGCTTGAATGCTGGACAATGACCATATTTTGAGGAAAGGCATCTTGAAAAATCCTACAATAGTCTTCACAAGAAGACTATGTCAAGAAGCATGATAAGCTGAGGCCCCGCCATTCTTATTAAAAATCTATATATTTGAGGGTAACCCGATGGTATATATTTGTAGAAATGCAACCTCGAATCCACAAAATGGAGAACATATGTGGAGTATCTAAGAACAGACAACACGTATGAGTAGAGAACCTCTATAACAGGAAGAGGTTGACTACAAAACTCCTTTATGATGCAATAAATCATTGTAAGATATGGCAAGCTCTTACTGCAAGGCAGGAAATAATTTCTATAAACTCTAGCAAGATAGGAGACAATTCTAATCAACTCTTACATGACAGGAGGCAATTTTTTATATATTCTCCTATAAGATAGGAGGCAATATATATATCTTTCAGTAATACAAGAGGCCATTTGATATATATTCCTGCAAGGCAGGATGTAACTTTTGAATTCTCCTGTGATACAGGAAACAATTTATACATATTCTTACAAGACAAGATGTAACTTTTTAATTCCCCTGCAATACAAGAGATAATTTATTCCTGCAAAGTACGAGACAAATTCTACACGCTTTTGTTATACAGGAGACAATTTATTCTCCTACAAAGCAGAAGGTAAATTCCATACTTCTGTAAGACAGGAGTCAATTTTATTTATTACATGAAATGCATGAGATATTATATATATCTCCTTGTAATGCAGGAGACAATGTATATATCCCCCGTAAAACAAGAGACGATGTATACATTCCCCTGCAAGACAAGAGATAAATTCTACGTACTCTTGAATTACAAGAGTTAATTTATACGTTCTCTTGTAATGCAGAAGGCAATTTTCATACTCTTGTAATACAAGAGGTAATTTATATATTCCTCTGTAATGTAAGAGGTAATTTTATATGTTCTCTTGCAAGGAAGGAGACATGCCATACCCTCCTGCAAGGAAGGAGGCAATTTTATATACTTCTGCAATGCAAGAGGCATTTGTCATATCTCCCTGTAATACATGGGGCAATTTATATATATCCCTGCAATGAAAGAGACATTTGTCATATTCTCCTATAATACAGGAGGCAATTTATTTATATCCCTATAATGCAGAAGGCATTTATCACAATCTTCCTAATACATGAGACAATTTTTATATACTTATGTAAGGCAAAAGGCAATCTTTATATGCCTCTACAATATAGGAGATATTTGTCATATTCTTTGTAAAATATGAGACAATTTATATATTCTTCTGTAAGCTAGGAGGCAATTCATATACTCCTGCAAGGCTGGAGACTTTTGCTATATTCCTCTGCAAGGCAGGAGATTATTTATATACCCCTGCAAGGCAGGGGACAATTGCCATATAGTCCTGTAAGGAATGGGGCAATTTATTTATTCTTATAAAAAACAAAATATTTGCCACATACTCATACAATATAGGATTATAGGGGTGTCAATTTGGGTCAACGGGTCGGGTTCGGGTCGAACCTGAGTTGACCCGAGTCTAAACGGGTCAACCCGAACCCGACCAAGTTTTAAAAACGGGTCAGGTTTTTCAACCCGGACCGACCCGTGCGGGTCATCGGGTTGACCCGACCCGACTCGTGACCCGTGATGCAGGTGAGGATTACAAACCCGACCGCGATCGCGACCTCGTGAGTTCTGTCGCGCTGATTCCGAACTCCAACTGCATGAGGCAAGGCCAGTGCCTCTCGTCCAGTCGTCCCTGTCACCACGCGTTGTAACCCAGTGAACAACATAGGGCGTTGACGACGATGGCCTTTAGCAAGCCGCTTGCTTCACAAAACTTATCGTCGTTGGTGAGTGGCGACGTGAAAGGGCTTGGCGGCAGCGGGGAGGAGAAACAATTAGCTCTCTGGCCTTCGCGTTGGCGGCAGCAGGGTGTACACGTTGGTGCCGAGGGCTTCCGTGGCGACGACCGTTAGCGAGCAAACGAAGAGGGAGATCTGGTAGTGGCCTTTAGTGACTGCCTTTGGTAAGCAAATGAAGAGGAGAGATGGTGCAGGCTGTGGCTGTAGGGGTTAGGAGGGAGATCCAATATTCCGTTAGCTGTGTGCAGGAAGATGCATGTAGCGATGTAGGGAAATGAGTGGGAGCACGAGCGAACTTAGCGAAGTTTGTGAATGGGGTGTGCGGGTTGACCCGACAGACAAAGACAGTTTTTCATATTTCAGGTCAAATCGGGTCAAAGGGGTTCGCGGGTTGACCCGGACCCGACCTGATTTTTTAAACGGGTCAAGAACTGCAACCTGAACCCGACCCGTTTGTTAAACGGGTCGACCCGAACCCTGATTTTTCGGGTCGAGTCAATAATTGACACCCCTATACAGGAATTAAAATTTATATTCTTCTGCAATACAGGAGATAGTCCATATATACTCCTATCAAATAAGAGGTAATTTTTTTTTATATATCCTTGTAAAGCAGGATTTAATCTCTATCCTCTCATGCAAGGTAGAATGCAATTTTATATACTTCTGAAAAATATGAGACAATTTATATATCCTCTTGCAAGGCAGAAAAAAAGATTATATTCTTCTGCAAGGTAGGAGGCATTAGTCATATACTTCTGCAATGCAAGAGTCAATTTTATATATGTCCCTGCAAGGCATGAGATCTCTGCTCTATTCTCTTGTAGCACAAGAGTCAATTAATATATTCCTGCAATACAATAAGCAATTCTATACATTCCCCTGCAAAGTAGGATGTCGTCAATACATTCTTCTACAATGCGGAGTCAATTTTCATATTCTCCTGTAAGGCAGGAGACATCTTTATACATTCTCCTGCAAGGAAGAATGCCATTTTATACATTCTTCTGCAAGATATGAGGCAATATTATACACTTTCTTGCAATGCAAGAGAAAATTTTAATATTCTATTGCAAGGCAGAAAGTACATATTCTCTTGCAAAGCAGGACGTCATCCATACATTCTCCTGCAATGCAGGAGCCAATTTTCATACTCTCCCATAATTTATGAGATGATTCATGCATAGTCCTATAAACTAAGAAGCGACTTTCATATATTTTCTGCAAGACATGAAATAACTTTAAATTACTTCTCTAAAATAGGAGGCAAATATATATATATATATATATTCTTGCAACAAAGGAGACAATCCACATATCCTCTTGCAAAATAGGAGGCATTTTTCATCTATCCCTGTAATAAATCAGGTGACAAATTTTTATATAATATTGCATTGCAAGATGAAACTATCATATATATGCTCCTGCGAAACAAAAGGCAATTATATATGAAATTATTCATTAACGAAATGATCTACACATGATAATTAATCTTTTATGCTCACAAACCTAAGTTTGAGCTCATGTAATCAATCTAAGTGATCGAGGCTAAAAGTCAAAATACAGGTTCAATAAGTCTAAAGACCGGGCCTCCAAATTTCATGCTCATAAATCTAAGTGTCGTGCTACTTGAGCAATCTAAAATACTGAGACCAAAATTTCAAAATACATGTGGACATTACAACGGATTTATTGTGTGAAAATCACACAATAAATTAGTAGGGAGTCAATTTGTTGACCTCTAACTAACCACAATGGCACAACCCACGATCCCACTAACCCACAACCTCACTTCTCTCCACGTAATTCCCTCATAAGGATAGAAGCAACGAAAGATACCTCAGTCGGTTTATTGGAATGCATGGACAGAAGCCGGAGCTCTCTGCTCTTACCTTCCATCCGCGACACCCCTTGCGAATCCTCTTCCTCTCTCTATCGAATTGTGACCAAGTTGTGACCCACAATCCTGTCGCACTCACCGACTTTGTTCTGCACGGTTGAAATGGCCGCACATCACCATAAGTACCAAACCTGTTGTGCGACACCTGCTTCTCACACGATCGAACCAATCGGCTATAATTCCGCCTCTTCCTCTCACCTCCATCCGACTCTGATCCTCTGTCCGCTCCTGAGTGCGACTGCGCCTCTTACTGCACCTCCTAACCGCGATTAGGTCACGACCCGTGTCCAGACCCGACGCATTCTCTGCGCATGCCTCCGGTTCAGCTGACTGCACACGAATAGGACGATCCTGTGGCTTCTCCCATTTGCATACCAGACCCAAATCACTTTGTTCGCTCCATGTTCGACAGTGCCTTCTCCTAAACTACAAGTCCGCCTCTATAAAGCAGTTAGTGTGTGAGTGAGGAGAAGAAATTACTTGAATATATTAATAATAATAATTGCTATTATTATAATAATAAGAAAAAAGGAAAGGCGTCACGATCGCCGAATTAGAGGAGTCAAAGACATGCTGTGTTCGATTCTTCCCCCGAAGCCCTCGGCTATTAATTTATTAAGGCTGAGTGGATCTAAAAGGGCAAGTGCCTCCCCAACCTCCCTTTGTGAGGAGGTTGCATCAAAAGGCTGACGAATATCCGAGAAAACACCGAATTGCAAACATGTGCTCGAAGACTAAATCCGGTGTCGATTCGCTCCCCTGAAGCCCTCGATTCTCAACTTAATTCTGCTGGGCGGATTGAAAGGGAAAGTGTCCTCCCTAACCGTAAGGTTGATGAAATGGCCTAATAAAGTTGCTAAAAGTCCGTTGAGAGATTGCCAAATTTTTCTGTGGAGATATTGGAGAGTAATTTGAGTTTTTAAATATTTAATAATTCATTTAATGAAATGATTTTATTTAAACTAATATTAAAATAATTTATTTAAACAAAATAAAATTAAATCTATTTAATAATTAGTCAAATTAAAAATAAAAATAAAAGTTCATTAATTGAACAAATAATCAATTTAAAAGTGAATTTAAAATAACCAATTCAAGATTTCTTTAATTAAATAATTAAATAATCAATTTCAGATACAATTTCAGTTAAATTAGCTGAGCATTTAACTTAAATTAATTTTCATAAAAAATTAATTAATTTAAATATTTCATTAATTAATTAACTGAGCACTTTAAAATAAAATTAAAAGATTAAATAATTAATTGAATCTCATTTTAATTAATTTATTCAAGCTAAAATTAAAACTTTGATTAAAAAAGAACATAAATCATGTTTTTTCACTAACCAACCTAAGTACAAGATAAACAACAAAACTCTCCAAACAAAGCTATCCAAATAAAACTCTCCAAACGAACTCTCAAAGCATTCTTAGACTTTCAGTAGTAGATTCAGTTGCAGCTATCTGTGAGCTCTCCAAGCCCTCCAAAGTCTAAACTGTAGCAAGTATAACATACCTGCAAGTAAACAAACAAAATATCAGCTCAGTGCACTAAAACAAATTAGTACTTGTAAAACAAACAAGTACTAATGTAGAACTGGTACTGAAAGAAAAAAGCGGTACTGAACAAACAATGATACTAAAGGAAAAGATTGGCTACTGAAGTAGGAAAGTTACGAGCACTATTACGAGCAAAATAATATTAAATACTGAAAGCTAGGGTAGAAAGCACTGATATTGGGTGGTAGGACGTGTAACTGCTCTAAAGCTAGCCTAATAGACAACTACTAGATAAAGCATGTTAAATCCCAATTAAATTAATGCACACAGCCTCTTAAGGGGAGCAACAGATCCAAACTACGAGCGACTCCTAAACAAAGTCGTAAGACCCAATCTAAATCTATACTATGGACCACTTCTAATAGAGCCGTAAGACCCGCTATACGGGCTACTTCTAATAGAAACAATAAGACTCACTTAAATGCAAAATTATATGTATGCTACCAAAACCCAACTAACCTAAGTTAAACCTAGTCCAACTTTAGGGAAAATCTCTAGGTAAAAATAACCTAATCCTAAATCATTGATAACTCAGGCCACCTCTAATAGAGGCCGCAAGTCCTACTTTAATTAGGGTGTTAGAGAAAACTTTCCCAGAATAAAAAACACATCCCTGATAGCCTTGGCCACCTCTAATAGAGGCCATAAGACCTACTATATGGGCTACTTTCAATGAAAGCAATAAAACCCAACTTCTCAAACTTATGGGCTACTTTCAATGGAAACCGTAAGACCCGTTGTTCAGGCTATTTCCAAGGGAAGTCGTAAGACCTGCTATGTTGGCTACTTCTAAGGAAGGCTGTAAGACCCGTTATATGGGCTACTTCCAAAGAAAGCTGTAAGACCCGTTGTCCGGGCTACTTCCAAGAGAAGCAGTAAGACCTGCATATTAGGGGAGCTTCTCAGTGAACTACCCTTAACCTAAACTTATGGGCTACTTCCAATGGAAGCTATAAGACCTATTGTCCAGGCTACTTCCACATGCTAAAAGGGATAATTAACTATGAGGACTTGCGCTCATAGGATGTAAAGACCTAGATCTAAATAAAACTTGACACTACCCTTAGTGGAGATCTGGTTAATTTAAAATTCAATCTGCCTCAAGGAGAGTGAAATCCTATGGATGCGAAGCGGATTCATTTATGTTGACGCGCTGCGCTTCTACTCGAGAGATGTGAACAGAAGTGCTACGTGGTAGGAAGATATCATAAAGATTTGAAAATAAATTTTATAAAATTATAATTAGGTTGGTGTTATATGGATTTGACTTTTAGTAGTAAAAAAATTGTTGACTATTAAGTTGAATATTTTGGAAATGAGAATATTAAAATGAATGTGTGGCAAAATTAGAAAAAAAAAACATTAATAAATGATTATTTTAGCGGAAGGGGTAGGCCGACAAATATTTTTGCTTCAAGTTTTTGAAAACGCTTGTGCAAATTAGATCCAACTCATGTAATATTCAAAATGAATGAATGAATGGTGGAGGATGATTGATATAGCTGACCTAAACAGTTTTGATCAGGTTAATGATATTGCTGAATGATGTAGATGCTTTGGTAACTTATATTGCTCATAGTCCCACATGTTAATGATTTTTTTGAATGATGTTGAAGCTTTGGTAAAATATGCTGCTTATGGCTGTACGGAGCTCTTCATTTCTATACTTATGCGAGTTGAATAGTGTCACTTTTGTGGAGACTGAAATTTTATAAAGAAAGCACAACTTCTCTAATTACTAGGCTGGCCTTACTGCTTAACTTTTATTTTGCGTTGATCTGCACAGGATTCAGCTGAAGTTCATGCTAATGCAGCAGAAGTCCTCTGTGCAATAACTAGATATTCTCCTCCCGGACTTGCAGCGAAGGTTTGCAGCCCAAGGTAGCTGATTCAATGTTTTAATCCTTCGAGAGGATGGTTCTTTTTTTTCTTTGATCGTTGGCTCACCCTCATTTTTACTGTAAACTACAGTTTTGTGGGAAGATTATTTCAAAATGCACTGGAAGATTCAAGGCCAAAATCTGTTCTGATTCAGTCATTGTCAGTGTGCATTTGTCTTTTAGATCCTAAGAGATTACTACAATCTTCTTACCAATCATTTAGAAGCCAATTAAGCCATGGAACAGTTGTAATTGCTGATCCAGAGACTGTTTACCTCATGCTAGAGAGACTAGGTAAATTGTTTTTTAACGAGATAGCTACTTTAATTATCTCATTGAGTGGTGGTTATATGACACTTATTTTTTTGCAGATTTTATTTTATTTTTTTGAATTCCTGAAATCAGTTACTACATGAGATGCTTTTGTATACTCTATTTATTATGTTCTACTCGGTGTCTCGAATAAATATTGACTGAATAGAAGGAGCACAGAATGACCTAAATGGAGAGGGGCTTTGGTTGCCTTTTAGATATAGAAAATTGTAGTGATTCATCATAAAAGCCATGGAACAGAGCATTAAGAGCTGCTTTACCGTGTTGATGCGACTGTTGTGGTAACTAGGGAAACATAAATATATGCTGCCAAATTGTAGATTTAAAGATTGTTACACGGCTAATCAAGATAGAGAAAGCATCTATTAACTATAAATTTATGTATGTGAACAACGGCAATGGAAGATAAATTGATGTAGCTTATTCTGAGATGGTTTGAGCATGCGCCAAATTGATAGGAGAATAGTGGTAACGGGTAAACTAGCATATGATTGCGGATGTTTGGGAGATGTTTTATGGAGTTTAATAAAAAAGATTTAGGTTATCTACAATCAACGCAAATTGCCAATCCTAAAGCGAATGAATGTTGCACAGTATGTAAAAACAGACCATTTGTTATTTTTATTATTATGATTTTTGTTGAAAGCTCGAATCAGCTGTTGCATACGTTTCGCTAGGTTGATGCATGTGATTGAGGGAGTGCATTATCAATCCAAATATAGGCTCTATTTGGCATAATACCGAGAGCTGATGCTCATCCAAGTTCTTGTGCTAATGATTATTAGTCCTTTTATTTTACATCCCATTTTTGGTTCTTTATGTTTTTCTTGGGGTTTAGCTCATAGTTTCACAAGTTCCTACATACAACTTGTTAATAATAATCACTACCCATTTGTGTTAATGTATGGTCTAATTTGTCATTACAAATTTCCATGAAGTCTAACTCAAGTACTTGCTACTTTTTAGTAAGAATTTCCATCATACCATTAGATTGCTTGAACAATCTATAATTTTCATGTGCATTTGAATTTGCTAAAAAATTATAATACTGCCAGTTTTAACTGCCTTTTGAGTCCAACAAATGGTCAATAGATGGATCCTGGTTAAAGGAGAAGATGAGGAGTAAACACCACAATGACGAAACAAGCAAGAATGTAAAAGTAGCGTAAAAGTAGAGGACACCAGGATTTAACGTGGAAAAAACTCAAAACAGGGAAAAAATCACGGAGCCACACCACACCTAGAAATCCACTTTAAAAATTGGGATAAATAAAGTATAGATCTCTCTTCTCTCTCACTCTCGCCTTGCTTCTCTTCTCACAGGCACCGTTCTTACTCTTACTCTAACTGAAAATACAAGATAAAGACTAACTCCAAGGGACACAACTTTTTAGAAAATGAGAACGAAAACAGTCTCGCAACACTGCAGTGCTAGTTTGGGGCGCTGCTGCGCTCAAGTCTCTGTCTTGCACCGTTGCAGCGTTGTATCTATACTGCTATGGCGTTTTGCTCTCTGTCGTTCAATGTCAGGGCACTCAGGAACATAGTGTTGGGGTGCTCAGGTACACAGCGTCGGGGCATTGCTGTGACGGCCCAGACATCTATAGTGAAAGGATTCATCGACATACTTTTCTTCTTATTCTTTCTTCTCGCACAGATTAATACAGACATCTAGAAATGATAATTGCATTAAAGAAAACAAATACATCAAAATACTATAATTCACATTACGACATTTCATATTTACAATCCAAAAGTGGCGTCTAAAAGAATAATTCTTCCAAGTTAGATCTTGGGGCGTCACAAATTTAGTGGTATCAGAGCAGTGTTATTGGAAGAATTGATTATTATCAGAGCTGTAGGATTTGATTAAGAGGTGGGTAGAATTTTTGTTAGACTGTTTAATACTTATTGATGACTATAGATAGCTCTGCTAGTTGATGGTTTAATGGATTAAAAGAATAATTCTTCCAAGTTAGATCTTGGGGCGTCACAATTGCACCCGAACCCAAGCAGGGGTAAACCCCCGCACCCCTCAGTATAAACGACAAAATTTGAGACCTGAGACAATAAAATGACCAGATTGATCAACACAATCATATTCCACACATAACAATTATAACGCTGAATCCTTTGTAAGCCGTTTGTTGCCTCTACCCTTTTTTCTCTCCTTATTCTTCAATCGCTCTTCATGCTTGTCATTGTCAATATTCACACCCTCTTCTTAACTTCAGTTGCTGATGCCATGCATCATCCTCGATCCACTTTGTTGACATTAATGTCATTGTCACAGAGAACCTCCACACCATCTTGATGTATTTTGCACTCTTTGAAGTTATTTTTTTCCTCTTATTTAAGGATTTGCCATGTTTCTGAGATATATTTTTATTTAATGCATCTACTAAACTATTTTATTCTTCTTCATACAAAAAAGAACCTTCGATATTAGAGCTCTGTTAGGATTTGTTATTTGTTTTATTTGTTGTTAATTAGTTATTTTCTTTTATTATTAGAGTAGTTTTGTACATGAATAGCTACTGGTAGGGGTGTCAATATTTGACACGACCCGAAAACTCGACTTGAACTCGACCCGAAAATTCCGGGTTCGGGTCAACCCGGACCCGAAACGGGTTGGGTTCAGGTTCAGCAAATCGACCCGTTTCAAAAATCGGGTCGGGTTTGGGTTGACCCAGTAACCCAAAATTGACCAATTTTTGACCCGAAAAGATTCTCATTTTTTGACTCGAAAACTTGCAATTTTTGGTTCGTCCCGGGCTATGATGCACATACACAGACACGGCGACATGGATATGACACGACACGGACACAGGACACGTCATTTATTGAAAATATAGGACACGGATACGGATTGGACACGGTATTATAGTTTTATATTTAAAAAATAGTGTATAAAAATTAAATAAGTTTAATTTTAAAAAATAATTTAAAATAATGAGTCATTTAACTAGAATTTGTGCTTAAAATGATTAGTATTAAGTTGTCGAGAGTCAGACGCCGATGCCGTTTATCAGTCACCGAGAGAGGAGATGAAAATACCTTTAATGCCAAAAAGAAATAAAAAATGAGAATATTTGATGATTGGATATTAAGTGCGGACGTTGATTTGGTGTTGTGGATAAGAAATATAAATTTATTTTAAATCTCG
Organism: Dendrobium catenatum; assembly: GCF_001605985.2. Lineage (NCBI taxonomy): Eukaryota > Viridiplantae > Streptophyta > Magnoliopsida > Asparagales > Orchidaceae > Dendrobium > Dendrobium catenatum. The sequence goes on from NW_021318852.1 coordinate 2,754,605, forward strand.
CCAAATACAAGAAATTATATTTAAAAAAAATTCATAAAATATTTAAGATATGCGTTTCGGACACGCGTGTCCAATTTGTATTAAATATTTTTTAATCGGACACATTTTCGGCGTGTCCGACATGTGCCTGAGGAGTGTTGGGCGAGCATCGTGTCGGATACGGTGTCGGACACTGCATGCCTCTTTGAGGAGAAGTGTCGATGCATCATAGGTCCCGGGTCATTCGGGCATGTCGGGTTGACCCGGACCCGAAGTGGGTTAGATTTGTGTCCGAAAAATTGACTCGTTTGTCAAAACGGGTGTTCGGGTTGACCCGAATAACGCCGGGTCAGTTTCGGGTTCGACCCGAACCCAACCCGTGACCCTAAATTGGCACCCCTACCTACTGGAATAATAAACAAGCCACCCTTTCCTAGCCACTTCTTTTCTACGTGATATTAGAGCAAGTTTAGGGTTTTCCTTTTCTAACTCTTGTTTTTCCTTTTTTTTATACTTCTTTTCATTATGTTCGATTTCTTTGTCTTCCCTTCCAAGGAGTCAATCATGAAAATCATATTAAAGGAGAGCTCTAGGGGCTACATGCCTCATATCGTTTGAATAAAAGAAACTACTTGAAGTGATCTCTAATTGTGAAGGCATTTTCTGAAAAGGAAAGAGAAAATTCTATTATGTTGTTCATTCTCTTCTAGAACCAAAAGATGCAAAGTTTGTTCTTTGGGATGAAGCATATTCTATGATCATGACATGGTTTTGGAACACCATGATGCCTGAAATTGGTGGGTATATATGTTTTTAACAATCACAAAATACATTTGGGATGCTGTAAAACAAACATACTCAAAACTTAGAGAATGCAGGTCTCATCTATGATATCTAAATTAAGATTTGTGACGTACAAATAGGATACCTCCTTATCATTGAATATCTTATTATAATGAAGGTTTTTTGGCTTGAACTAGACTATTACTAAGATTTCAAGATGAAGTGTAGCGATGATGCCGTGGTTCTAAAATATTTTGTAGAAATAGAAAGAGTTTTTGAGTTTCTTGAAGGATTCAATGAATTAGACTAAGTTCATGTTCATATCTTAATCAGACAACCTATCATCTGTAAATGAAGTTTTCTAAATCAGAAGGATGGCATTGCTTAATGACCTTATCTATAAAACATCTATTAGGACAACCATCGAAACTCAAGGTAAAGGACTTACTGCCAATGATTCTTCGCTAAAATAATGACACAAATCTTCTTCCAAAGGCGATATATTGTGCAACTGTTGTAAGAAAATGGGCACATTAAAGAAAAATATTGGAAAACTTCATGGAAAGCCCCAAGGTTGAAACAATGAAGATCACTCAAAAGGGCAGGCTTGACTTATAGAATCAAAAGTGGTTAGCTTATAAGAAATCGATAAACTCAAGAACTTTCCCAGTTCTTAGAAAAAGCATCTAGTTATGTTTTTTGACTCGAAATGACACACATTTTAATTTTGTTTTTAATGCTTTAAATAGTTTCCCTCACACATGTATCCTAGATTTAAGAGCCGCTGATCACATGAAAAATCTTGCCAACCTTTTTCAATCCACAAATTTTGCCTTAGTAATAGGTAAATAAAAGTAGCCTAACAACTATTGCAAGTCAAGGGAATATTCATATTTCTCTCAACAATGTACTATATTTTTCTCACATTGCAGTAAAATTTCTAACAATTCATAAAATCGGAACAACTACATGGTTATCTTCTGTACTAATCATTGTGTATTTTAGCGTTTCACTGTGGGGAAGATGATTGAACAATTTAGAGTAAGGGATATTATATATCTTCTTGAAAATCACTTTTAATATTCTTTCATATCCACTCTACATACAAAAATCATTTGGGAAAAGTATTATATGTTAGGGTATCCATCTTTCAAAATCTTATAATGTATATTTCCTTCTCTTTTTGTTAACATTGAAGGCTTTCATTGTGATGCTTGGGAAATCGTAAAGCATCATCGTGTTTTCTAAAAATAATTTTAGATTCTCTACTCCTTTTATGTTAATTTATTTTGATATTTGGGGACCTTAAAAATATTTAATATTTATGGAGCATAGGATTTATCACTATGATTGCACTCGGATGATATGGATATATTTTGTTAAACCAACATATGATGACAGCTCTATTCTTGCTACCTTAATTCCTATGATAAATCTCTCTAGTGTTGACATGAATATATTTTGCATAGATAATGTTTGTGATTATTTTAATTTGATTTTATCTTCTTCTTCAATAAAAAAGGTATTATTCACCAATCTTCCTATTCTCCCAACAAAATGGTGGCAGAGAAGAAAATTGTTACTTCCTGGAAATCGCTAAGATTTATTTTTTCTAAATCAATGTCCAAAAACATATTGTGGAGAAGCAGAATTAAACACCACATGCTTGTTCAATCGAATGCTATTAAGAATAATTGGTTTCAAAAGTTTATTGAACTACCTTGTGGAATTCTTTCGTTTAAACAATTCTCTTAATAAATTCCTCCAAAAATATTTGGGTGTATTGCTTATGTCTGCATTTATAAACAATACCAGGATAAATTTAATCTTAGAGCTGTCAATGTGTCTTTGAAGAGTATTCCTCTGTTTAAAAGGATACAATTGTTATTATTCTACCACTAAAAAAGTATTCACTTCAAAAGATGTTATCTTTTATGAAAAGTAAAGTTTCTTCAATCATTTTTTTTTCTCAACAAAAATATGTTACGGATCTATTAAAAGAAGCAAAAATGATTGATTGAGAGTCATATGAAACTCTAACAAAACTAAGCCATAAATTATACATATATGAAGAAACAATGAATGTGGACAATGTACAATAGCAAATGTTAGTTGGGAAGCAAATCTCACGCACTTGTCTTTACATGGCCTTTTCCATAAGTCTCATAAGTTAAATTCATAAATAAACCAAAAGAATTTGTTTTGGAGCTGCTTGTAGGATTCTCAAGTACCTCAAATCAAGCCCCAAAAAATGGATTATCTACAAAAATTAGGGCACTTTACAACTTGTAGGTTATATTGATGCTGACTATGGAGGGTCATCAGTTGATACTAGATCCACTTCAGGATATCATACACCTATAGGATAAAATCTTAAATGATATGGAGAAGCAATAAACCACTTTTAGTTTTTAGATCTAGCGTGTAATCTAAATTTAGAGTAATTGCGCAAGGTATTTGTGAATTGCTACGGATTGAAATCATTTTAGAATATTTAAAAATTAAATGAGAAGAACTTATGAAGATATATTATGATAAGAAAATTGCTATCAACATTGTTGACAATTTTGTACAATATGGTCGTGCCAAACATGTGCAAGTGGATGGATATTTCATAAAAGAAAGTTAGAAAGTGGCGTGATTGCACTTCATATGTCTTAACAGGAAGACAACTTGCTAACTTTTTTATCAGAGGATTTTGCAACATTGGCTTAAAAAAATATTTTAAGCAAAATTGGAATGGTAAATCTCTGCCATCCAAATTGAGTGGGAGTGTTGAAAGGCAGACTAAACAAGAGGAGGATTTTTCAAGTGCTAGGAAAGGAAAGAAAGGGTCCGTTGATCCATTGTTTACCAGTAAATATCCCTCCCATGAATTAATACACAAAAGAAAGACAACGCGAGGCCTTGGATTGCTCCCTTGCAATCAATTGGCAAGGATAATTGAATGTAACGGTAGGCATGTAGGGGTTAGACAACAGCCATGGGGCGGACAAGCACTATTAGGGATTATTTTTGTATTTTTTGGCTATTGTAATTAGTTGTTTCCTTTCATTCTTTTAGTAGTTTTGTCTATAATGCCTATTGGGATAATAACGAAAGCCACTCTTTCCTAGCCACTTCTTCTTTTGCGCGATATAGATGATTGATACCTTAAATTTCTTATGATCATGGACCTGGCTATTGTTTAGCCATGATAGATTGAGGATTTCTTATCAGGATTAGAGGTGATGGTAACTGAAGAAAAGGTTGCTTACTTTAACTGGAGACGGTCGATTTATTATCTTATTTGCTTAGTGACCATTCAATGTTTTGCCTTGTTGTTGGCTTCTAAATAAAAGTTGATATTGTTGATGAAAATGAACACCCTTTATTACTAGGATTTTGGATTCAGGTGTTTTTTTAGCTCTATTATTTTGTACCTTGATTGTAAAAATAGATCTTCTTTTTCCAAGAATATTTGATCATTTGTGTCCATCAACTCATTATGATTTAAGATTCTAGAAAATCTTTTGGCAAGTTTAAATACCATAAAGCTCTCCTTCCTTTTTTTTTCTAGAATTATTTGGGCAGATTTCACGTTTCAAATTTCAAGTGTTCAATGTTTTTTTTTTCAAGTGTTCAATGTTGTCATGACTGATGTGTTCTAATAGCTTGCTGCATGGGATGCATGTTGTGCTTTTGGTTCCTTCAGTTTTTTTGCAATTTCTTATAAAACTTTCTTTGCCGTTGCTAATAATCTTATTCATGAAGGATATTTGTTGAAGCTGTTGGATGTTACCACTTCAGATGACAACTTGCCCTCCACATTTGGTTGCTTGAAGCCTCCCCTTGGGAAACATCGTTTGAAGGTACCATAATAGAAGTCAATGTCTGTAGCTGTTCTATTTTCACTGTAAATATAAGTTTGAAATCCTGGTAGTGGATGTTATTCAATACTTTATTCCTTTTGAGTGTATATGATTTATATTCTAAGGAAAATGAGAATCTTTACTGAGTTTATCTCACGCATGACCTTATGGTTTTCTTAACTGCATGTCTAGAGCTGGAAATATCTCCATTCGACCCATTTAGGTTTACAATTTAAAATGCTCTATACGTTTTAGTTTATAATATTAGTTTTAACTGCTCGTTTAAATGTGTTTAGATATTCCCAGAGTAGTGCCTGTAAAAATAAAAACTTTTACAGTACAACTTGGTTTGTTCACGTACCGCTTGACTTTGGGGATATACTGTTGGAGTATTCAAGAAAGAATTTAATTCTGTTTACCATGCCAACAAAAAAAAGCATTTTTCTGAGTTGCGTTCAAATTTTCACATACTGTTGGGCTAGAAACCTACTTAATAATTAGCTTTGTGCTGTAGTGGTGCAGATTTATTTACGTCTAGTTTCTTGTATTCATCTATCTTGAATTGCTCTTGAGTGTTAATAATATGGCTATATGTAGCTCTCTGTGTAGCTTGTTGTCTGTGTCACTTGGGTTGGTGTTTTAGTATGTACTTGAACATGTATTCTGCTAATTACTCTATTGTGTGATGCCCATAATTATGATCTCATGAGAAAAAAGTCTACAAATGTATGATTTTTAGTAATTATAATGTTTTTTGCTCAAGAGTTAATTATTTTTTAGAATAGTTTTGATTGTTGAGTCTTTGTAAGATTGGGTGGTCAATTAATCTGAAATTTCTTGTATCTAGTCATACCTCATCAAACGTTTTTTTTTTGTCCAGTCTACTTCAGCTTAAAATTTCTTGTGTCTTTCAGATTGTGGAGTTCATTTCTATTTTGTTCACATTAGGAAGCAAAGATGCTGAGAAGGAACTTATTCGTCTAGGAGCTTTGAGACATGCTCTAGACTTATTTTTTGAGTAAGTGGCTTTAATATCCTACCTGTTGCTCCTCTTGTGCGACAGCACAACTAATCACCCCACAGAATCACATTTCTGTATGATTTCCCTTATTTTCTCTGTTTTTAACATTTCATGGCATGTAGGTACCCTTTTAATAACTTTTTACATCACAAAGTGGAGAGTATCATAGTTTCCTGTTTAGAAAGTAAAAAAGCTTCACTTGTGGAGCATGTTCTGCATGAGTGTGACATTGTTGGTAAAATTCTTCAAGTTGAAAAGCAGCCTGCACTACAAATAGATTGCAACAAGGTAGCTTTTCTTTAATAATTGCATCTTTTTAGTATCCCAATAGAAAAGATGAATGAAAACTTGTACTAATTAATATTTCGTGTGGTCACAACTCTTTACACGTAGCCAACAGTATTGGCACAAGGAAGATCACCTCCAAGGATTGGGAATATTGGACATCTGACACGCATAGCTAACAAACTTGTTCAGGAAGCAAACAATTATGGAATAATACAGAAACATCTGCAGGTTAATCAGCATATTAAGTAAAATCCTTGTCACAGCATCTTTTATTTTCATGGCGATTTATGAGCTGCTTGTTGTACATGAGAATGCTTTTGTTCGGTAACTATTGCACTATATATATATCATCGATGCCAGCCATTTTCTATATTTATTGGAGTTCAGTACAAAACATTATCCTACACCTTTCCTTGTTTGGTTTTGATCAGCATATTTTGCTATATAAAGTCAAACTAGGTCGTGTTATGTACTCTTTCTATTTAGGGGGTTTTTGGGTATCTTAACCAGATCTCTCCACAATTTCTCTGTGATTTAGATCATAATGTTGCCCCGCTTTCTATTACATTCCTCATATACCCGTTTTTCCATTATAAACTAGTAGTATATTAAGTTATAAGCATAATTTATGATTGTGGCATTTCCTAAAGAATTACAACCTTTTTTTTTGTCATATAGATCTTTTATCATTATGATCTTTTTCATATTGGAGTGTGCATTTCTAGATTCTGATTGTACGCGAACTGTGTTGTCCTTGTGTTGAAAAAATGACGTAGTTTTGTTTTTAACAGGAAAACAGTGAATGGGTTGATTGGCATGCGAAGGTCCTTGTTAAACGAAACTCAGTGGAGAATGTTTGCAATTGGGCTTGTGGGTAGGCTACATGATTTTCTTGTATTGCAATTTTCAATTTTTAGCTCTTGAATTTTTAATTTTCTTGTTATAGTCTTTTTCGTGAAGATTTGTTAGAGATAATTGCTTAAAGTGCCTGCTTAATTATTATTTTGCATGAAAACATTTAGGAAAGCATTTTGAAGAAATTGAAAGGATTTCATGTATCCATTAGTTTAGAAACATGTGCACATTTTTTTCACTTAATCGAGTCATTTCAATACTGTTATTGATGATTGTCATTATCCTTATCCGAACGATGTAGGTTTAGCTTTATGAATTCTCCTTCTTTATTTGTTTGATGAGGGCTGCACATGGTGTTCAACCTATTCCTTCATTTTTTTTAATTCTTCTTCTTGCAAAATTGAACCATCTTTACTATTTTGAGAGCTACACGGTGTTACACCTATCCATTTTAGTGAAGCGGTAACAACCCTTTAACAGTACATGTACGTGCCCAAATGCTCGAACATCCATTTTTCACTTCCAATAAATTCTAATCCATGTGCCCCTTTTATATAATCATTTATTAAGCTGCTTGTTTCCCACATGTGCATCTTAACTCTTCTTTTGACTATTAGTTGCTTCTTTATCGACCAACATTTAAAATTTATTTGGCACAGTTGATTTATTTGGAGTTTTATAAAATTTAACTTTTAATCTTCATAATCTTCTATTAAAACATATGACTTTTAAAAGCAATTCATCATTTTCATCGCCAAATCTTAACTCTTGAAATAATATATTTTCTTATGAGCATTCTTTTGCCTAGTAGTTCAAAGATTCTCTAACTGTCAAATCAAAGCATAACTTAATTTTCTAATAGTATTTTTATTAATATTAGCAATCACATTAAGTCACACCACCATAAGTAATATAAAAAATATATAAAGGTTTAAAATTGCACCATTGGGTTTTGTGGTGTTATCTTTCATAAAAAGAGGTTTAAGCCTCATACTTAAATTATTAAATTAAGAAAAGATATGAAATAATAAGTAACATACTAATATTTAAGGAAGATGTTAAGGTAAAATCATAAGAAGTCCAAGTAAGATTATTAAAAATTGCTCAAGATTATAAATAATATTGAATAAATAATCTCTTCCACTTTTAGATCAACATAAATAAGTAGTTTAAGGTCATAATCTATAAATTTAAAACTCCCTCACACTCTCTTCACTTGGAGGGTTTTCACTACAATCATTATTATAGTTAATTTTTTTTCTCCTATCTCATATTAAAAATAAAAAATGGTTTTCAAACAACAAGAGGATAGGCGTTGGAGGAGAAGCTATGGCGTTGCGACAGGATCTCATGCAGACATGAGGGTCTTGCTGCATGCAGTGATAAGCTTGAGGTCGTGCGATTTTTCTTAAGTTGAATTTGTTTTATTTATAATAAATTGGCTTATATATATATATATATATATTAGAAATTTAAATTTACTTAAATCTTAATTTTTGATGTTTCTTCAAAATTGCATTGAAGAGTTCATTAAAGTGCACCTCACCCCAAGTGAGGTCTATGCCTCGTTTTTTTTTAAATTGCGTCGGGTCAACCGTTGGTTCGGGCCTCTAATTGTGTGAATTTAAACCAATATATGCTCTTAAAACTGATATTAATGTAATCCTTTTATAATTGGAAACTCTTGGTTACACCCACATTGATTTTTTATACTTTTCAATGCTCCATCACGCTTGCACATATCTTTAATTGTTTCATCATAATTTCAACTCACATTTTTTTTAACTCAATACACACAAACTTAGTTCGACTGATACTTGGTTATATCTTTTCTTAAGATTAATAAAAATAATGTGATGCTGTTTTATAACCTAGGGATTAACCTCATGTAAGCATGGTTTTTGTTATGCATAAGCCTTAAGTGTAAACTGACGCCTCATGGCATCTAATATTTTTGCCCAACCCAGCTTATTATCAGTATGCAGTCATTGATGCTGTTTTATACCTGACATCCATATATAATTCAGTATGAAATAAACTTTCATTAAGTAAGCATAAACCCCTTCACATGCAGTTGACAGAAACCTTGTGCATTTTAGGTTTGCTTATGTTTGATAAATACCAATGACCGTTTATTTTTTCATTAAACTCTGAAATGTTGATTTTGTATGTTTTTCCTAGTGAAATGAGACCTTTTTTGATGGGGCTACTTTCTAAAACTCGTCTATTGTCATGCTCCTCGCCTTTCTTCTTAGGTTATTGATCATTATTTCCATCATGGAAAAAATTTAGTTGGCTCCAATGACAGGCTCTAGATTGATTTTGCAGAATTATCATTTAAAAGGTGAAGTATAAATAGGATAATGCCTTCTCAGATTTTCAAATTATTGTAATTTTCTGTAAATTCATTTTTTTCTATTGCTTTCTGACACTCATAGTGCCAATAATTATAATTTTTCCGAAGTCAAATCTTAAGATTTATATATCCTGCTCGTCATTATACGGCTTTGCTTTATTTTTGTTCAAGATCATTGTTGACCTGCAAGATAAAAAAAAAAAAAAAAACAAAATCGCTTATCTGCCCTCTGCCGAAGCCATCCCGCATGTCACACGTTCGCACGAAGAGGCCATGCCGATGTCGCTTCTTCGCACGACCAGCTCACGTCGATAAAAAGGCAACAGAACGAGGCCTTCGGTCTCGGCCCTCTCTCTCGCACTCGTTTCTTCCTCTCGCGCGCTTCTCCGTTGTTGTTCGGCTTTGTGGCTTCACAGGAGGTGTAGAGATTGCCGGGGTCGCTACTTCGGTTCTTCGTAGATGTTCCACTCCGCTCCTTCGCGGTCGCCCGACGTCGTCCCTTCGACGACTTCCCCTTCCGATCGGATCGGAAGTCAGGACATTTGATAGCAGGCGACTACGGGAGCTCGCGGCTGTGATGGCAACTTTCTCCCTTTCAATTGCTTCTCTGACTCCTTCGTAGACGTTCGGCTTCGCTCTCCAAGGACTTTCCCTTTCTTGTTGGGTCGGAAATCCCGACATTTTGATCGGAAGCAAGAACGGGAGCACGCTTCTCCGGCTCCCCCTTGGCTGTTCGACTATGCCCCCTCCGACGGCGTCCCTTCCTGTGGACCGGAAGTCACAACATATTGATCGGAAGCAACGGCAAACCGCCCATACACGCTTTTTTCTAGCGTGGTGGGAAGGGAACCCAGTGCGACACCTACGACGAGGTAGGTGAGCGACCCCTCGGCCCCAAAATCCTGCCCTCGGCGTGTGTGACGAGCCGGCTAACCACCTATACACGATTTTCTTAGCGTGGTAGGAGGGAATCCGGTGCGACTCATACGACGAGGCAGGTAAGCCTGGTGTACGCTTTTCTTAGCATGACTAGGACAACTCTTAAGTACCCGTACACGACTCTGTACATGCGGGGAAACAACTGCTTTTCTCTTGTAACAGATACCTGTAGAAGACTCATACACGCTTTTCTTAACGTGCTGGGGACATATTTTACGGCCGCGGTGTCCTCGTATGAGGGCACCTATCGTACATGTTTTTCTCTAGCGTGACGGGAGGTACAATTTTCCGTAGTTTTTCCCTAAACAGGGGTGACGTCGGGAGGTTGCCGAAATTTCTGGTAAATGTAAGACTGCATTTGGACCTGATTTGAACTCCAAATAACAAGGATTTTGACTTAAATGAGCATGAGCAGTGGAGTTATGGACCTGAACTTGAGCAAAATTTAAATGATGAATAAAATGTCAAACCCAAATAAAATAAGTTCAAACTGAAGCCAAATTCAAATTAATTTGAACATGAAATTGAACCTGCAAAGACTTTAGAATACTTTGAACAAGCACTTGAACATGTACTCTGAACACAAAACTGGAACAAGATGTAAAGAACAAGAACTTTGATGTGGCGTGGCACATACGCACTGGACTTGCAAGTGAACTTGCATATTAAACTCAAACTAAATTCAAACTTGATATGAACAATAAAGATCCTTAGCTTTCAAGAATAACAAGGGACTCAAGGGACTTGAATTTGAATGGAGTACAAAGAGCTGAATTCATAACAACATACAAGACTTTAGTGAAATTGAACTTGAATAAAGTAAATCAATACAAAGAACTCAAATGAATGTGGTTAAGATGCGTCAAGTACAAACACCAGTGAGTTATTGTACAAAGGATATTGCAACATCCTCATAACCAACATCGAAGTACAAGCAGGCACACTACGAGACTTCGATGCGTATAAGCAAAGAATGTAGTGGACTCCTACAACAGTCTCTATAAGATCAGGTGCATCATACCTGCAAGAACAACAAATGGTTGTAGAATGCATGTGTGTCCTATACACGCTATTGAGATCTCCAACACAAGTAACATTGCCTGTAGATTGAGATGGCAATACTACCACTCGATAGTGGAAGACCTGTCCCTACAAACAAGTGCAATCATCATCGCCCACCTGAGAGGCTGAGATTGGTGAAAGGTGGATATGATGCAGGAACAATGGCTCCTCTGAACACCTCCAGGAAGTCGCTGTGAATACAGCGGGCCCCCGTAAATACACACGAGCTGCTTGTGGATAACAACAGTGGGTAATCATAAGTACAACGAACCATTGTGGACACAAGTGCAGATATCACCATCAACAGCGGTGATTAAAATGCTGCAAAGTATGTCGGGTATGAAGACAACTCGATGTACGAAAAAGGACACCTTCTGGAAGAATTGAAGAGATGTTTGAGCAAATTCGAACTAAACTTCCTAGTGTTCCAAAATTTCTTCTTGGTCTTGTACTTAGGAAGAAAACAATTCTTGCATCTACAAACACCGAAAATAACAAGTCTACTATATTAAAGATCTTGAAAAGAGTTCTTTTCAAGGCAGTGGTCACTGATTTCAAAGTCTAGAAAGACCTCCCGGTGAATGAGAAAAGGGAGTCTGTATCAGAACAATAAAATATCTCGTGAAATTCAGGTGACAACGCTATGATTCACCTATATCCAGAAGCAGGAGATTAATTAGTGCACTACAATTTACCTGCTAAATCATGCAAAAAGTGCACGACAGTTTACCTGTATAAAGCAACAAATAACTCAATCCATAAGCTGCTACAACACGCCACTGGATCTGCAACATTCATACAAGATGACAGTAGACGTTTAAAAATATTGCAAAATACCCTCACACGTGCACCGTAGTTTGTATACACATAGGTACATAAGGGGTAAGTACAATTACAAACACCCGCATGGGCCCCGACGAGCGTGATGTATTCATACACGTGACGTCTAGGGATGTTCCACGGGTCAATAAATTTGAACATGATCTTCCTAAACATGTAAATAGGAGTCGACAATGTTCAACAAATAACTATAAAATGCCGCCAAAACACCCGCATGGGCCCCGATGAGCGTGTTATGGGCACACACGTGACGTCTAGAGATGCTTCACAGGTCAATAAGTGAATTCAAGTTCGAACCCGATCCTTCTATGCGGATCAATAGGAGTCGACATGGTTTGAATCATCAAATAAATATACGGTTGCGGCGACCTATATATTTGTCTTAATACATTTATATTAGGCCTTCAAGGCCTATAATAATATGAATTCACTAATAAAAACATAAAGCTATGAATCTCGATCCACTATCGGCAAGTTGATAGGGTCGATAAGGTTCAAGCTACAAATGGAAATGACCCCAAATATCTCGATGATGGCCGTGTTGAATGCAAATCTCAATAGGAGGGATTCACAAATATTTTCAAATTCCATCCAATTGCCCGAAAATCCAAAACTCCACAAGTTCTGAAATCCAAAGATCATCCAAATCTCAAATTCCAAAAATATTTAAAATTAAAATAATCCATCGAACACTTAAAGCAAAATCCATCCACACTCCGCAATAATTTACCGGGGTGAACAAATTAAAAACTACTTCAGCTCACAAAGAGCTAATGCCTAGTCGAAAATATTACTAGGATCCATTCTCAAACAATCACCTGCCAGTAAGGACGTGGTATGTGTCCTCTAACCGGCGGTTTTGCCGCCAAATGACATCGCAGGATAAACGGTTATGACTTGGGGCCCTCTGAACCGAGTGATTTTACCGCCAAATGGCACCATGAAATACCAGTTATAGCCAGAGCCAATACGCTCCTTAGTGGCATCAAATCCTTGAGATATGAATCAATATGTAATCGATAGGGCATAAAGCCCCTTTTTAGCTAAGGTGGATTAAATTTGTCCCCTTAGACAAACACACCTCAGGTCTATAAGGTCCCCTTGGACGAAGCAACCCATGGCTGCGATTCTGTCAGGTTGGGTCGACTACCTCCTCTGACTAAGTAGACCAGGGATCACGATGGCCCGGGACGACAAAACCATGGGATCTTGATCGGGTCCATCATCAATTCCCACACCATCCGTTTTAAGTGCAAGATGGTGAAAATTTCTATTTTAAATATCAAACCTTGAACCTCCAACATCCAATTTTCCATTATCATATGCTCATGCTGTTACTATATGCCAGATACTATGTATTTCTACGTTTCTGATTGACGACTAGCCTTAATCGAAAGTTCTCTCTCGTGATCGGGAGGGGTAATTAACTATAGGGGCTTGCGCCTATAAGGAACTAGAACTCAGATCATAAAGTCCTCGCAAAATATGGGCGAAATCTCTGGGTAGTGTCTTATCTATAAATCCATATGCCTTCCAAAATTTACCCCGGAACTTAATCCGTTAAAACTCCCCCCGAAAAAAAGCAATAGCTGGCGGAGGCCGGGGCCGAATTTTCGGAGCCCACAATCATAATGTTAATTACCTTTTTAAGAAATGTTTGTGTTCTTTTTAAAATTCAATATACTCTAAAGCTGTAAAATTTCCATTAGGGTAGGAGGCATTTATTTTGGACATAGATGGAGCTAAATATGAACCTATTTATATTTATGCCGGCACATCTGATTGGGGCCATTGACTTTTCCCTGAAATAATTGATATATCGTTGATGCTAAGTGCTAGTTTTAGCATCATTAATTTTTTTAGAACTTATCTATATTCACATGTCACACTTGCTTTTTATAGATTAGTTGATACCATCTGCTTTTTCTTACGGCTATATATATTATTTGGTACTACATATGCTTGTACATTCTACCTAGAATATCTGCGTGATTGCCATTTATATCAAAATATACCAGGGTCGGCTTAGCCTTTTTGATAAGTTTGTCTAGAAAATTTCATGTTTTCGTAAATATGACTTTGGTTTCTTGAACTTGCATTTTTTTATACTTTTCCTGGTCCTTGCGGCTTTCTGTGTGGTTAGTGCCGCTTTTATCCTGGGTCTCATCCTTTCATCTATTTACCGGCTCAGTTTTTTCTCTTATGCCCATCATTAGATATTAAATCTGATTTATTAAACCGTTTTTGAAGGCGTCCAAGTTCTTTGCATGATCGAGTAAGGGATAGTGATGATGAAGACTTGAGAGATAGAGATGACTATGATGTGGCAACATTGGCTAGTAACTTGAGCCAGGCATTTCGGTACAATATATATGACAATGATGTCATTGAAGAGGTACGCATAAGTTGTTCAAACGGCATTCATTGAAGCCAACTTTCATACACTTATTTATTTAACTCATCTTTTTGCGGTGGCAATGGTTCAGTTTTTGTATTTGCTTTATTCTTTAAATTGCCCTAAACACTTTTTTTTGTTTGACATGAACATCATAATAGACAAATTCTGCAGGGTAGTTTGCTTGAAGTGGTTCATCTTTTTTTGTTGCAGTTTAAATTCAAATAATCAATATTAGTTAGCTAATTATTTTGCCATTTTGGTGTCTATGTTCTTTTTAATAGCTATTATCTTTTAATTTGTTATGGGTTTTTAGTTATTATATGCAATCTTAATGTGCAAGAAACAGTGAACTAGTTTATTTTACTAGGGGTTTCCTCTTTTTGTTTAAAATTTTTCTGATTTATTTTCTAGCTTAAGTGTGATTACCTTTCTATTAAGTATTAACCATGGAAAACATGTCTTTTTTTGGCAAAATACATGGGCATGAGATGGCCTGTTATGGCGAGCCATGAGTAGATTTGCTGGACTTTGTCCTAGATCGATGGCTGTATCATTATTTTAGTAGATTTGTTTTATCTTTCTTATCTTGGTTGTAACTAGTCTTGTTAGTTCTAGTGTCACTGAGCATTATTAGTATTCTCATTAGTGTTATAGACATTTGCTAATTAGAACACTGTTTTACAAAGACGGTGTCTTGGTGATACAAATGATGATTGATATTGATCAAGTAATTGGAATTGAATCTTTCCATGGATGGTTTCCCCTTCTCCCTTGTGCCAGAGATGGGTCTTCCCTCCCCCATTTTATATCTCCTCTTTCTCAATATCTTTTTCTACTGTGCTCCCCGCATCCACTCTTGCTCTTTTTCTCCCTAGCTAAGGTTCATTCTTCCTCTTTCCGTTTTGTTCTCAGCTGTCCTCTGTTTCTCTTCAATTTGTTCTTTTTTCATTTCTTCCACTTACTTCTATAACTTAGCCAAGAGATTACCATAAGGCCCCGTTGATGCTGCATTCATTTGAGAATCGTGGTGACACCCACTTTTTCAATAAAATGAGAGGAAACTTCTCCCGTAAGTTATATTTCATTTTTTTTGCATGTTTTGAATTTTGTTGAAATTATTTTTCTTACATTATATACTTCAATCCGATCATTTTGATATGTAGATGTATATAATTATATATAAACAATACAACGGCAATTGATTATATAATTATCTATCATTTCAATTAAAATTTATAAGTTTTTAATTAAAAATAGTGTAGTAAAGCTTACTATATTATAGCTATCAAACTTCTCCTGAATTTTCTCTAAGGCGGCAGCAGCTGAGGAGCTTTTGGATGGCGGTGGACTTAAGGGGGAATTTAATTAAGTAAATATATATGGGGAAGAAGGAGGTGGACTGGAGCTGGGTGGCCGAACAGAGAATTGGGAAATTCTGTTCGGGTATTATGGCAGCTGGAGAAAAATAGAGAAAGCAGCTGGAGAAAAATAGAGAAAGGGCTAGGGAAAGAAAAAGGAGGAAGAAAGAAAAAGTCAAGGTAAAGAATTTTTGGACATTTTTTTACGAATCAATTGTGGTTCGTGTTATGGGAATTAAAATGTTTGTTGAGGGAAAGCATTTTGAGATAAAAGATTATTTAAGTTCAACTTATGTTAAATCAAATTATTGAATTGGAAAGCATTATAAGTCAATGAAATCTTTATTTTTATGTTGTTTATGAAAGATCTAGGCTTCTGTTAAAGAAAAATAAGGAAATCCATCTCTAGGAGGATTTTATTATACCGTTGCTATACTAAACTAATAATATAATAGCTGAATGGTTCATAGGACTAAAGTTTGCACATGTTACGATTTCCTTAACCTATTATAATTGCATGTATAAAAATTTCTGCATATTGAGCAGGTTAAAGATATCCAAAGAATATCAAGCATATGATACGCCTTGAAGACAAAATCAACAAAAAAAAGATAGTAAAACAACATAAATTGAGAAACGATGGCTAATTTTTGTAATAAAACTTCAACACCAAAATAAGATACAATTATCTACTATTAGAAGGGTAGATCGTCTCTCCCACTTGACCTAGACGCCGATAGGAAGCCTTCAAGAAAACTAAAAAAAAAAAACTACTACAAACTCTTCAAACAAAACATGAAAAATAAACCCTAGAATCAACCCTAAATAAGCTCCCTAATTCCCCCCAAAAATAGTCCCCTTAATTAATTTCCCTCTCTTTCTCTATTTCAAAATTAGAACTCTTTCCTTTCTTATTTCCCTCCTTATTTCCTTTCATAGCATATTTAACTAAATCTTTGTTGGGCCCCACAAGGGGGGCTGAACCTGCTGCATTTTCCCATGTAACAATATTCCCCTCCTCAAAATCTACCTCGTCCTCAAGGTGGGAAGGTAAAAAACTGTCTTCTAATTGTCTCGTATAGCTCCCATGCGGCGTCATGCTGGGGCACATCCTTCCACTTGATTAGCACCTCTCGTGCCCCATTCTCTCCTCTGCGCACCCCCGTTACTTCCAGAGATTCCAAAATAACCTCCATGTCCTTAGTCAAAGTTGGAATTACCGTGACGGTAGTTGCTCTCCTATCGCTTTCCTTAACTGTGAGACATGAAATACTGGGTGGAAAGCTGACAAGGGTGGTAGTATTAAGCGATAGGCTACTGCTCCAATGCGCTCCAAGCTCTCATAAGGTCTAAAGTATCGTGGGGATAACTTTTCATTCCTCCTAGCTAGTATTTTTTGCCTTTAGGGCTTCAATTTTAGGTAAACCATATCTCTGAGCTTAAAATTTACCCCTCTTGTATGTTCATTAGCCTACTGATAGAAAGTAGCCACCAAAATAAGGAAAACATGCAAAAATTCATAGAAAAATAGCAAGAATGAGCAGATTTTGATGAAAAGCTGTAGGGAAATTCCACAAACAACACTTGAAATTCACTAATAATTGAAAAGAAACACTCCGATACAATGAATCTTCAATTCAAGAGGAAGATTCCACTCTCCAAACTCTAGCTCAAGCTTAGAGCCCCAAAATCAAACACAAGAGATCTCAAATTTCAGCTCAAATTCAAGATAACCCTAACCCTAGTCAAAAGGAGAATACTTAAAGCACAATACAATTATTTAATCCATAATCCCTAAATAGCTCTCCACATTTGAATTTTCCCTTATAAACCCAAGCTCCTATTAATGCTTGGGCTCCACCCATGCGTTTCCCTCCCTTCCCCTAGGGCTCGCCTCCCATAGCAAACTGGTCCAGGAGGGACCGGTTCAGGTTGAGCCCTAACATTATTCTTCTCCCAAAGACTCACCTTGTCCTCAAGGTGAAATGAGAGAAATTGATGCTTCACCCTCTCATATGGTTCCCAAGTAGCGTCAAAGTTAGGAATGCCCTTCATTTAATAATAACTTCTTTGTTCCCCTCTTTATCAAACCGCACCCCTTTTAGCTCCAGTGGTTCATGGATCACTTCCAATTCCTTTGTCAAAGTTGCTGGTAAATCTACACTAACTGCATGCTCCCTAAGAGCTCTCCTCAACTATGACACATGAAAGACTGGATGTATGGTGGCAGATGGGGGTAATTTCAAATGGTATGCCACTGTTCCAATCTTATCCAATATCTCGTAGGGGCCAAATTACTTCGGGGAGAATGTCTCATTTCTTCTATTGGCCACTGTCTTCTGTCTTTAAGGCCGCAGTTTTAAGAACACATTCTTCCCCACTTCAAACTGGATGTCTCTCCTATGTGTATATGCCTGCTTCTTCATGATATGCTATGCCCTCAACAGATGTTTCTTTAAATCCTCCAACACCCTATCCCTTTCCTCCAAGTACTGCTATACTGAGGAAACTGATATGCTTCATTTCCCAAATTGTACTAAGTGTGGGGTCTCTCTTCCATACAGGACTTTGAAAGGGGTCATCTGAGACGCTGAGTATTATGAGGTATTGTACTAATATTCGGCCCAGGCTAACCATTTGGTCTACATCCGTGGTGTTTCTGAAGAAAAGCACCTCAAGTAAGTCTCTAGGCTCTTTGTTGGCAACCTCTGTTTGTCCTTTCATCTGCGGGTGGTAAGCAGTGCTTATCTTGAGAACTGTTCCATGTATCCTATACAACTCCTTTCAAAACTGGCTGAGAAACACCTTGTCTCAATCAGAAACTATCGATTCAAGAATCCCATGCAGTCTAACCACCTCCCAGATAAATGTTGTTGCCACTGTCACTGCGGTGTAGCGGTGTCGTAAGTGGATGAAATATGCATACTTACTCAGCTTGTTCACCACTACCATAAGGAATATGAATCCCTCCGATCGTGGTAGGTCATCTATTAAATCCATAGACACTTCTCTTGATAATATAAAAGACATAAAAATACTGAAAAATACTCAAAAGACACTTTTTATAATAAAAGATAACTTACAAACTTTTGACTCTTACAAACGACGCAATAAAGACAAACACCTAAAGTTGCATTTCTTTGAGAAGAAGGATACAGATGGGGTGGTCACTTGCGGCGAGAAGAAAGAGGTTAGAAGCCAAGACGAAGGGTGGAGAAGCTCGCAAGCCTTCCTAGAAGAAGAGAAGAAGAAGTGGACAAAGCTCTCAAGCTTTTCCAAAAAACCCTCAGGTTTTCTTACTCCAAAAATAACATTTTTTCACCTCCTAAAACACCCACAAACATCTTCTATATATAGGCATGAGAAGGAATACAAACAACCACTAAAACAGTACAAAATCCCATAAAAACTGCAGTAGAAAAACTGCATAGAAAACAGGGAAAACTCTTGGAATTCCCCCCCAAACAACCACCAAATCAGTCCCCAAAAACAGTCCAAAAACTGCAGCAAATGGAAGGCCAACAACCACATAACACTAGTTCCCAAATGGCACAGCAAACAGAGAAGAAAAGCATTGGGAACCAAGCAGCAAAGCCGCAGGAAACAAGGGGAAAAGGCACGGGAAACAACCAGCCAGCACAGGAAACCAAAAGCAAATCGTGGGAACCAAGGGGCCATGGCACGGGAAAGCTTCCAGCACAGAAAACCTCAAGCTAGCCATGGGAATCCAAGGGACAAAGGCACGAAAAACAACCAGCCGGCGCAGGAAATGAATAGACAAGGGGAAGTAGAAGAGGTACTAGTGGAGAAATCAAAGAGACATAAGAAAAAATCCAAAAGTCATAAATAAAGGCAAGGGAAGAAACCTAAGAGCCACAAGGAGGGGATGAATCTAATTAATCTTCAATTTATGAGCTTAAAAGGCTCTCTACTAGATATTAATGAGCCGAAAAAGAAGAAGAAACTCATTAATGAGCTGATTTTTTAGTAGAGATAAAGAAACTCACAAAATTTAAAACCCAACTTGTTTTGACCCCTCCCTTGCCTACATCAGGTACGGTCGAATACTAATCGGTGACACCCATCCCTTCAAGGTAATGACATGCTCTAGCTCCCTCTGTGGTGGTAGGTCCTAGGGGGATTGAAAGACCTCATTGAATTGCTCTATGAGCGGTTGAACTATTGTAGGAATACCTTCCACATCCTCCAGTCTAACCACTTCCAAGCACTGTAATTCCACCAAAAATCCTCCTCACACCTCCTGTATGGTCCTGATTAGAGATTTGAGAGATACCCCCGCCTTAGACAACTTGGCGTCGCCTTGAATCACCATCCTCTTTCCCCTACCACCAGCTCCAGCTACAGTGCTCCTCAATTGACCTTGGTATCCCGCAAGGTCTATAGCCACTTCATCTACAAGATGACATCCGCGCTTCCCAACTCCAATGGGAGGAAGTCCTCCCTCACCTGGATCCCATGAATAGTCAACACTACTCCCCTACATACTCATCTAGCCATCTCCACCTTTCATGTTCTCATCATCACCTCGTAGCCCCCAGTATCCACTAATTTCACTCCTAACATATCCACAATCTGATTAGAGATGAAATTGTGGGTTGCCCCACTGTCGATCAGCATTTCCATCTCATGGTCAGCTATTTCTCCCTTCACTTTTATGGTGTGATTCGGGGTGAATCCCACCACTGAGTTTAGAGAGACTTTCGCCTCATCCAAATGCAACTTCTTCTCTTCCTCTACCATTTTCCGCTCTCTCCTCCCTCTTCAGTTTCCTTTTCATCACAGATGGTGAGAACCTGAAGAGTTCAGTCTTTACACCTATGCCCTGGCATGTACTGCTCATCACATTTGAAGCACAACCCCCTTAATTGCTTCTCCTGCAACTCAGTAAACTTCTTGAAATTTCCCCTAAATTCCCCTCCAGACTTCTCCTTTGATACTTCACGCAAACCTCTCGGTGTAGCTCCTTTGGGAGCTAAAAAAGTGGTAGTCATCCTGTATGATCCCCCAGAGCTACTGCCTCTAGCCCCCCTCTCCATAGGCTTTTGGTTCTCGACCAACTGTGCCGACTCCATGGCTTCCCCCAATTCATGCTGTCTCATTACTCTCACAGCTGCTTTGATCTCTGGTTTGAGTCCCTTTATGAAGTTCCCCTTTAATACGGTCTCAGAAAGCTGATTTAGCCTGCTAGCTAGGTACTCAAACCGATCATGCTACTTTGCCACAGTCCTCTCCTGCATTAGGGCGAAGAACTGTTCGTAGAAGTTTCCTCCCCTACTGGTTCAGAAATGTTCTAGTAATCAATCCTTGAACTCTCTAACTCCGGATGGGTCGCCTCATATCCCTCCAATGATACCATGCCAGCCCTTTTCCTTCCAAGCACAATCCAACTGCTATCAATTTCTCTTCCTCCGTAAGCCCATTTATCATAAAGGATCACTCTACCTTGTATATCTACCCATGGGCATCTTTGCCTTCAAAGATGGGCATATTCAACTTCCTTATCCTTGGGTCACCCCCGTTTCCCTTGAATCCTTCGTATCCCCCCGTTCTTCGAAAAGTTGGTGCTCCCAAATTGTCACGCTCTTCCCTTTGACGCTCATACCCAAAACCTTCTTCAAAATGCCCTCTCCTCCTTTCAAAATCAGCAGCCCGGTGATCATAACCCTCCCTTCACCTTGCAAAATCAGCACCTCTTCATTCGTACCCACGCTTCTCTCCTCCCTAGAAAATGGCTTTAGCGGAGGCATCCCATCTTCTCCCTCCAGAATTTTTACTTCTGAACTTTCCCTAACCCTAAAAGGATTAGGGCTTCCACCTCTCCCATGGCCATCGATGGTTTCCTTTGCTTCCAATGTTGTCGGATTTGTTTTGGCTTCAAGCAATTTCTTCAACATCTCTTCCACCACGGTGAACTTTCCTTCCTTTCTTTCCTTGACGGACACGATCTGATTTTGAAAATCGGAAATTTTCTCCTCAAAATATGATTTGAGTTGCCCAAGTTCTCTCTCCAAAACTTCCACTTTCCTTCCGGCCATTGATTCCCTTTAGATCGTTGTGCTCTGATACTTATTTGATAGAAAACAACCACCAAAATAAGAAAAACCTATAGAAATTCTGAGAAAAACAACAAGAATCACTAATAGTTGAAAAGAAACACTCCGGTACAATGAATCTTCAATTCAAGAGGAAGATTCCACTCTCCAAACTCTAGCTCAAGCTTAGAGCCCCAAAAGCAAACACAAGAGATCTCAAATTTCAGCTCAAATTCAATATAACCCTAGCTAAAAGGAGAATGCTTAAAGCACAATACAAATATTTAATGCATAATCCCTAAACAACCCTCCACATTTGAATTTTCCCCCCTAATCCCATCAATGCTTGGGCCCCACTTATGTGCTGCCATACCTTCCTATTTCCGCCCCCCTTTGTGCTCGCCTCCAGTATCACTATGTATTATTTTGTATCACTGTTTATTTACTTGCGTATTAGCTAATATATAGCAATACACATTTAATACACAACAATATTGTTGTGTATTGGTTGTGTTGCTGTGTATTAGTTCATAAAAATACACATAAATACATTGTTAAATACACAATATTACATTGTAATACATAGTAATACACTAATCCACACATCATATTTTTATTGGAGTCCAAACGTAGCTCTACGTCTGACGTCTGCATGTAATAATTTCTCCTCAAAGTGGGGATGCCCTTAGATGGGTTGAAGTTGAACTCATTGATGTGAGGTCGTGAGCGTAAAGGGAAGTGGGACTTTAGAGCACGGCAATATAACACGTGCAAATAGCCCTTGAGAATGACTATGAGAATGAGGATGACAGTTGATCAAGCCAAGGTGATGTATGTAAAGCGCCTAGTGAGCATACCAACGCAAGCTGCATGCACGATTGGGCGTAGTGACAAGTGTAGCTGGAGCGCCACTAGGACAGGATGTGAGGATTTTGAGAAGGGACTGATAGTTTTACAAGCTAAGCTTAGACTAAGGGATCACACTACCTGCAATGGAAGAAAAAATACGGAGATAAACTTTTTTTCTATTCAATTAAAGTACAATGTTGAAGTTCATATTATATTTTTGAAAGATAAGGAGAATGACTTTTTCAAACTAACGCATAAGCACGGGGAAAGCTTACTTAATTCTTATATGAAGAGCTTGCAGAATTCTCTAAGAACTGGATTGCAGAGTTTGTTAAGGTGAGCTTGGAAACTGGACTTGGACCTTAAATCTCCAGTACATTCACCTACGAACAGTTAAAAGATCTTTTGTTTGGCTCAACTCATTTTGTTAATTACCATGAACTGTAGATGTGGCCATGCTCCGCTCTACTGCTGATTGGATTATATAGTTGTGAATAGTACTTTATTTTCAAAATGGAATGCAAAGTTCCTTAACTTCGGTTCATGGTGTGGTTGCCATAGTTTTATAAGCAAGGAAATTTTCTTGATTTAATATCCAATTTTTCGCCAACTTTTTTCCTTGAAGCTTTGAATCTTTGCTCACCTGGGCATATTTGAGCTTCCAGTTGCCTTCCTCATTAGGTTTTGGTCGCAATTTATTAAACAGTTTATTTATTTATTACTTCTTTAATGCTTAGAATAACTTATAATGCTTTTGATACTATGTGCAGTCCCCTCAGAAGTTAGTGTAAGTGTAGTACCATGCTGTGTTACTGGTTCCATTGAGGCCAAAACACTAGTTATTGAGGCTCTTATATTAGCATCTTATTACATTTTTTTTTTTTAAATCATCTACCTTAGTTTCTAAATATCAAATTCTTTTTAACTATGTTTTTCTAAATGCCTCATTGACGGTTGATTAATTATGTTTTTTTTTAATTTATATAGGCTCAGGGATCACTTGAGCATGATAAAGAGGTACGCACATACCTATATATATATATATATATATATATATTGGAGGTTTGATGAATTTTAAACTTTTATGTCCTTTAATTCATTTTTGCCTTCCACAAGGAATCATACGAAATTTTTGAGTCAAGGATATTATCGCCAAATGTGGGTCATGATATGTCTCAAAATTATTTGATGTACTTTAAGATTTATACAATACTAAAAAAAATTAATTAAAATCTGTATTTCACTTATCTCAAAACAAATCCAATAGCTATGAGATCCATTCTAATAAAAAAATTATCAGATAACTCTCGGATAATTTTCTTTTCTAGGAATCTTTTATAGTTGAACTAGTATATGATGCAGGATGTTCACTTTGATGATGAATCTGCAGAAGTTGTAATTTCAGCCCTGCGTTTGGGTGATGATCACGATAGGTACAATAAACGCGCTTCCTAATCTGCTATTATCTTCTTCTATGGAATCCATACCAAATGGTTCTGATCTGCTTCCTGCATTATCTAATATGTTTGCTTTCTTGTGCTCTCTCTGCAGCTCTCTGTTCACAAACTCAAACTGGTTTGCTTTCGAAGGTAACCGTGCTGTTAATGATCTTTCGCCTGTCTCCCTCGCTTCACCTTCGCAAAATCCGGACGGCACCGGCAAAATAGTTGGTGGTGAGAGTGAAGATCCTGCTGACAGGTCTGCATCAAGTAGTGATTTCCAGGATACTGGAGCCGCAGGCCTCAGTAATGGCTCCTTGATGAAAGATGATCTTGCAAACTCGAATCCACCAATTGAAAGTGCAAAACCACCTGAATGGATTGAATGGAGGGAGTCAACTGTGACAATTACCAATGCGCTTAAAGTAGAGATTGAATTGAAAGATAATACTACAGATGAGATCGAGACACAGAATCAGGAACTAGAAAGTTCACCTGGTTCGAAAAAACTGGCTACTATAATGTCACCTGTATCTGATCGCAATGTGATTCCATTAGCTAGCCAGTCATAACTTCCTGAACAGGAGGAGAAACTTAAAGAAAAAGGAAGATAATTGATCTTGAATATACTTATTGGAGCCAAGGAACTGTGTTCAGTTGTGAGATGGAGCTAATGGTGCAGATCTTGTAGATTGCGAGGACTGGTATGGTTTTTAATCTTCAAGAAGATCTAACAGAACATCCTTTTGATGTTGCTCCTGCTGAACTTTATTGGCCGGAATTTTCAATTTGTATTTTTCAGTCGCTTTTTGATGGAATGTAATGAGTTCCTTGACATAGTTAGAGTTAAAACTTTTTTTTTTTTTTTTGCCATTATAATTGTGACTAACTGTATTGGCACTATAATTGTGAGTAATTGTATTTTACAAATTGCTGGTTTATTTTTGGGAAATTATACGGAAGATGAATGGGCATTTCATTCGGTAGGTGATTTATGCTTGCAGTTTTTGTTTTTGGGATTTACATACATATTTGATTGGTTGGAATTTCATGTGAAATACAATCAAATTATTGTGAACCCAACCTGCTATATTTCATTCGGTAGTTTTTGTTTAGCACAAGTTTTTAATTGAATAATTTTTTATAATAAAAAATTATTTTAAAAAGTAGTAAAACAAATAATCTTAAATGAAAATTTAATGAGTAAATCCATAATAAAGTAATAAAGACTTTTTACAAATGTTAGATTTTGATTGAATTGGAGTACTTTTTACATGAATATCATATATAATTATATTTTATCAAGTTTATATTTTGATGTATTTTAATTTTTCTAATGTGAAACATCTAAATTCCTAATTTTTTTTTTATAAATAATGGCTAATAAAAAATTAATTTTTTAAGAAATAATATCTTAAAATATATATGCATATCATAATTCGAAACATAAGGATCTTATATCGTACCATGTCCTGAAAGAATACCTTTATAAATTAAAGGGGAAGCCTAACTAAACATCAAGGGCCATTTTGCTTAACAAAAGGTAAGCCAGCCGTGGCCAGATTTTGATTGAATTGGAGTGCTAAACAAAAGAGAGATTATTTTATGCGGACACCAGACACAACTTACTGTCCAGAGGCGAATCAGGTGCAGCCATGTCATCCAATACCGAGCTCGATACCGAGCAATATAGAGCCGTGGTACCGAGTAGGAGGTGATGTGGCGCATTTTTATTGGGCTCTAAATGACATTCGGTAACCGCACAAAATAATTCCTCCTCTCTCTCAATAGTCAATACATTATAAGTTAATAAGCTTAAATAATTATGGTCTCCTGACCACCAACAAATAGGCAAATTTCAAGAAGAAGAAGAAAGAAAACTTCCATTCATCTCATCATTTCTCTACATAATTTATATAACACATCATGGGATATGGGTAAAGCACAACTTGGACAGCTTTAATACAGTAACATCTTTTATAATCCCATTAAACCCTGTGGATACAGAATCACCAAATCTTTCAAGGCCATACATCCATGTCTTAAGCACAGCAAAACCATTTACTCTGCAACCACGTTCATAAAAATAAAAAAAATAATAAAAAAAAAAGGTTTTTTTGGAATGAAGAGAGTAAAATAAAACATACATTCTTCCTTGGGAGATCATTGTCGTCTTCAAGTTTGTAGCCTCCTATATTGTTCCTTGGTGGCGCTGGCACTGCACCTGGATTAGCATTTCCCTTCCTCTCATCCCGAGCTTTGTTAAAAATAACAGTGAATCCTTCAGCTGATGCAGGATTGTTCACATCCCACTCACCAAATTTGGGCAATGGCTGTCCCTTGTCCTGTTCCCATCCTAAATTGATGATCACAGTTTCGCCAAAATTGAAAAAATTTGCAGGTTGAAATTTATGATGTGCAGATATTTTATAACATCAAAATATGCAGTGTTGTACATTTTTACCCATTGCCACTCCAAAGGGATTACTTGGCGGTGTAACTAATCCCTCAGCGGAACCTAGCATAGTTGCTTTGCCCCACTGAAGAGGCGAGGTTGTAGTAGAGATGATTCGAATCTGGGGGGTTCCCAATCGTGCCTGTCCAACAACAACCCTAAGCCTCGGTGGGTAGTGTTGTACTTATAAATCGAATATGACATACGTTTGCCACGTGTCAGACATGCCATCAACGTTTAGTATTTAAAAATAAATGAAGGGCACACATATCAAACTTATTTACTATCGTTAAGTAAAATAGCAATAAGTGAATAAATGATTTGTGAAGAATAAATGACTAATAAGAAGCTTTTACTGTTGAAAGATTCAATTGAAATATACCTGTACAATCAAATTTGATTAAAATGTCTTTTTTATAATGTTATATTCTTTATTTTATTTGAAAATCAAATTAATCCTTATATAAATTAGATTGTCTATAAATACTAAGCTCTCTCATTCTTTGAGATGGTAGCATATCTATTAGTTTCTGTGAAGTAAATGCGGCCCTTTATGTTACTTTTTTCTGAGATAGACGCCTTAGGCTAACGTAAGGCTGACACACAAATTCAAAATAAAAAGTGATGGATGAGTTAATATTAGAAAGTCGGAAGAACTTCAACAGAGGAAATGATGAAAGATAGCTGTTAGTCAGGGGGCTGCGCTATTAATTTCTCCAATCTTCAAGATTTGTAACAGTTGGGAGCTTTGTTAAAGAGGAGAAGCTATCAGCATATGATGGTGTTGGATAATATAAACAGTCATAATGTTGATCTTAAAATCAATTGACAAAAGAACCTGCTAGCTTATATGATGTACAGAATAACAACAGTTGAGGGATAAAAGAAGAGCAATAAAGCAAGCTTTAGATTGTGACTATCTCACTATATTTATATATAAGCTTCATTGTAAAAATCTATAATCTTTGAGAGTAAATATCAAGCAAAAGAGAGGAAAAGAAAAAAAAAAAACTAGAGTGAAAGAAGTGCTGAAAATAAAACCTGAATTTGCAACATCATGAGACTTACGGAACATTCATAAATATGCCTCATGGTTAATAAGGTTTCGTTTTGGACGGCTTTCTTCTTGCTTTCTAAAGCACTTTTTCAGTACAAAAATTTTTTGAATTTGAAATTTTTGTATAAAAAACCATTTTAAAAAACAATATGAAAGCTATTCCAAATGAAACCTAAATCTTTGAAGTTGATGACTGCATATCCATCAATGTAAATTACTAGTATTTTGCATTAGGTCATACTAAATGGCATCTATTTGAAGATTTGGCCCTCTAATTATTGAACTCAGCCATGAAAGCAAAGAGCATCTCACATAAAAAGTCTTTTTACTCTTTTGTACTAATCTGGTGCCAAACTTACTGCCCTACACTTAATAGAATGCATTCTTTGGATTCTATGAATTTGAAATGATATAAAGTTGCATGAATAATGATTAAACGACAACTACTTTATGAAAAATGTCAATGTCAATTGCCGAAAATAAATACAATATTTCCAAATGATATTACCCAAAAAGGCTCAACACATATTAAAGACACCTTTAATCTATTCCTTTCCTAATACTTCCTTTCTTCTTTCCATTACGAGTTCTCCCCTCAGTGAATGAAATTGCCTACTTACACATGATAAGTAACAGAACTAGCGGCACTATAATGAGTTTGCGTTTCATTATACCTATGGGTTAAAATAGAGCGAAATGAATGAAAGACTAGCAATGATTTGGATGGGTACAAAATTGGCTCAGAATATCTTCACCAAATTTTTGGTAAGGATGGATCTCAAAAGCTGTTAGATTGCTTTGAGATGAACAGAATATAAATTTTGATTGATTCTCCATGATATGTTGCATCCATCTCAAAGTAAATCCAACGACTCTGAGATCCATTCGGATAAAAAATTAATCAGGAGTTCTTAATACATAAATTTTCTGTCTTGAATTTGGATCCTCTCCAATTACCAGGTTGCAGTTACCAATCCAAGACTTCCAATCCAAATTGGATGGTTGGGATTAAAATTTTCAAATCAAGAGCGGTTTTCATAAAATAAGCTCGAATTAATCCCAGTCATCCAAGCTCGTGCACTTACCTTGGAAATTGGAGATAATCTGAATCCGGCATTTTAAGATCTACAAGATTGGCAGTATCAATTCATGCACAACTCAAAACCAAGCAACTGAATTTTCTATCTCACAAGCTTCATCCAATCCAAGCAATCACAAGATACAGATCTTTCAGCTCAAAATCCATAAACCTACACATTAATTCCTAAAATCTCTGCATTTTCTATCTGGGTAGGAAAAAATAACATAACCATTCAAGTAAAGGAATGGATCCACTGAATACAGTAATCAATTAAAGCATAAGAAATCAAACCCTCGATTACAAACCGTTCGCATTGTACATGAAAAATGAACAAAGAGAGAATCAATCCTCTTATTCCCAGGTCACATTACAAAATACATATGGAAAAATTTAAAAAATCTTAGTCGATTCGTAGAGGGGAAATATGAACGATTCAGCGTGTAGTTAAGAAAAGGAGCGAAGCTCACCTCTGACATGATCGACGATAAAGCTCCTTCAAATCCCGGAGATCAGCGAGCGAGCGAGAGAGAGACAGAGAGGGAAAGATGTAATGTGTATAAAAGGGCGAAGGGTTGAAGAAAAAGAGGGAAGGGAAACGAAAGAAACCGATGAACTCGTCCGTTATGTCGCCGCGTTAGACGTTTTCTGCTCACCTATTTTAAGCAAACCCAAACGTACACCCACTATTTACTTAACAAAGTAGGGATCTTTTTGTCCTTTGTCATTTTTGCATGAGTCTAAGTTTTAGTTTGGGACGGTTTTTTATTACTTCTTAAAATAAATTTTTAATAAAAAATTATTAATTTTTTACTAAAAAGTTAATTTAAGAAGCATGAAGAAAACCGTCCCAAACGAAGCCTAAGTTTTACATATAGAAGCTTTAAATTCAAGAGATTTTAATTTCTATTATAATATGTCAACTAGAGGTGTAAACGAGTCGAGTCGAGTATCTATATGATTGAGTTGAGCTCGTTCCCTCATTGAGCTTGAACTCGAGCTCAATTTGTTTAAAATTATTTGAGCTTGAACTTGGCTCGATTGCTCGAGCTTTGTTTAGCGAGCTCGTTTAAGAAGCTCGAACTTGGCTCAAATATTGAGCTTGATTTTCCATAAATTTGAATTTTAAGTCGGATATGACACCATTGGCAAGAATTCAAATCCTGTTATGGATATTCATAAGAATATGATTATTAGGCATTTATTTTTCATCATTATTTAACTATGCATTTATTTTGAGCACTTACAAATTAGCAATGCCTATATTCAGACCTTATAATGGTATTTATTCATTCGGGTTTGTTGTAAGCTAGAATACATGCAGCGATAGAGTTATAAATTTTCATCTTAGCGTTGTACGGATATCCAGCACATAAACAAAAGAAAAACAAAACACTAGAATTTTTACGTGAAAAATCGTGGAAAAGGGAAAAGCATAGGGCCATGTTCAATCGAAATGATTCCACTAGTATTCAATTATATTACAAGTGACTAACTCATCTTTGAAATTGAGGACGATCAGATTACAATAATCAATCATCGGGATGAAATATACTTACAAACGGAGATTGAAAATTCGACGACGTTTAGTGGTTGGGCTGAAATTGGGCTTCAATTGACTATCTGGCAAAAGTCCGATGTTAGTCAGCAGTCGGGTAGAAGTCCAACATCATTCAGCAGCCATGAAGAACTCCAACGTTGGTCTGTAGTCAGGCAGAAGTTTGATGTCGGTCGGCTATAGGGTGTAAGTTTGGTGGTGCTTGAGGAGGAGTGTGGTGACAAGAGAACTCAAGTTTGTCTTCTTCCTTCTCCTCCTTCTCTTCATGCTTGGGTCCCCTTTCATGACTATTACTAAATAAATGTGTGTTTTTTTTCTACCTTTTAATGACTCAGGTAATAGGCAAAGAAATCTTCATCTCTTCATCGCCATCTTCTTCCTACAAAAATAAAGGACAATCTTAAATCTTATTTCGATGTTTGATATTCATATAAATGAATTCAATGACAAAGGTAAGAAATTATTTATGATATATAATATATTTATCTTGATTCTTCCCTTCAATCCATAATGGCACCGAACCTCATTAGATCCACAAATGAGTGCTTGAACTATTTCAACTCCAAATTTAGAGTGATATGTATGAACAACTCTTTCGCGAGCACTAAATGTGGACTCTGAAGCAATCGTAATGATTGAAATTGAAAGTATATGAACTGTCGTTCTTGATAGTATGTGATATTTTATTTGATTGCTTTTCCACCAAGAAATGACATCGAATGTTTGACCGTCATTTTCTATTTATAAGCCATCTTCGAAACATTTGTCTAAATATAATTTTATAGGCCTTTTATTTGTTTTTGTTGTTACATAAGAGGTGAACTCATGCCATCCACTATAGTTCTTCGATTCCTTGCCTCAACTTATAGGTATGGTGGAACTACTTGTGCCTTTTGAGCTATTTCCTATGATCTCCTTGGAAGCTTCAACATCTGAATCAAACTGCACAACATATTCTTCATATAATTCATAAAAAAAACTTCACTCATGTGATATATTTCTAAGGCTTTCTTCCCCCCAAGTGTTATCACCCCAATTTTATTTATTTATTAGATGTATGAAATGATAACATCGACGTGAAAACATTAAGATTCACTGATTCATGGATGAGAGTCATAAGAAGCTAGAAAATGATCGAGAGTTAGAAAGAATCGACGTGACTGATCCACGTGATTTAAGGGAAGTCCTAAGGAGTATACTGATTGAGAGTCATAAGGGACAACTGATCGAGAGTCATAAGGGCAGAAACAAGATCAAGATACTTTTAATTAAATATCTAATTCATAGATATCGATTCCTGTAGTGATATTGATAATGATTACTGAACATTGATAATAATTACTGAATATAGATATTGATTATTGTATATTAAAATTGTACGAATGCTAATACTGAGACACTAATTTCTGTTACTTTTACAAAGTATTGATATTGATACTACTATTATAATTGATGGACTGTCGTAAAGAATTGAATGATATGATTGAGTAAATGACGCATTGTGTTTTTATTGTGAATCCAAATGTAGCTCTGTAATGGCTGATGTAAGATTATTTCTAGCCGAACGTCTAACACTCATTTGACGTCTGTCATTCAATCTAGCCGATCGGAAAAAATAAAGTCATTCACGTGAGGGTGAACATCTCATATTGTTCGCACGCTATTTTTTTAAATAAAAAAATCAGGTTAAATAAAATATGAGAAATAAATATATAGATTTTTTTTTAATGTTAGAAAATAAAATTTAAGCGGAGACGAATTACTATATATATTTTTAATAGTATTAAATTTCGGAGCGAAAATTGAAATTTTTCGTTGAGATGGCCTAAGTACCTCGCTAATGGCCGACGGTGCATTTCGCCAGTAATTGGAGACTGCAAAAGGGCAGTTGGATCTAGGGTTAGGGTTTCTTATTTTCGAGTTGATCTTAGGCTGATGGCTTCTTCAATCGAAACATGTAAAGGGACTGTGGCGTGGTTCGACGTCAGGAGGGGATTCGGTTTCATCACGCCGGAGGACGGCGGTGAGAATCTGTTTGTTCACAATTCCTCCATTAAGGCGATGGGTTACCGCTCGCTTGTTGTGGGCAATGCCGTCGAATTTGTCGTATCCGTGGGTGATGATGGCCGCAAAAGGGCCGTCAGCGTCACTGGCCCCGGCGGTGCCTACATCAAGGGTAGGAGGTATTTCGGTGGTGCTTGCTACCGTTGTGGCGAGATAGGTCATATGGCGATGGACTGCGGTAGGCTTGGGCCTTGTTATACCTGTGGGGTGATGGGGCATCTCGCCAGGGATTGCCCAGCTACGCGGGTAGAGCCCTCTTCCCCAAGACCTAACCTCTTGAAACCCTCAAATCTGGATTCAATCTCGCCCCACTCATTGCCAATGGTTTTGCCGTTCGATTTATTGAAGGAGGGCATACGAACTTTATCAGACCAGTTTTCGGAAAACAGCGACTCTGAAGAAGAAGAAGAAGATGATGATGAAATAAACGATGAAGATAAAGAATTCCCAAGGGGGGCGGAGGAGAGGAACTGGGCAGAGCTTCCCTGTGATGTTCTTTTTGTAATATTCAAGAAGATTGCGGCGTTGGAGATCATAAGGTCGGCGCAGTTTGTGTGTAGGATGTGGCGACATCTATCGCATGAACCAGACCTTTGGAGGTGCATCCAAATAAAAGTGCCGGGTGAGGACCTGGACATGAATGTCGCGAAATCCATGGTACTGATCGCTGTGGACAGGAGTAAAGGATGCATGGAGGAGTTTTATATGGAGGAGTTTTATGTGGAGTGCTTTGGGGGCGAGGGCGATGAACTCTTGAGCTATATCTCTGACAGGTTCATATTTATTTTATACAATAATTTATGTTTTTTCTTAGATTAAAATTATATGCTTCACATTCACCTTGTTGATTATTTGCTTTTCTCCAATTCAATAGTTAAAATCCGTGTAGGGTTTAGGATACGAAAAATTATGGCTTTTGACACATAGTTAGCAATCCGCAATCATTCCAGTAATATGAAAGAATGGGTATACATTTATGTATCCTCTTAAATCTATACGCTAAGACATCATTTCTAAGGTTGTTCTTCATGTTGGATGAGGATCCTCTCCTTTCCCATGGTATTTCTACCGTGCAATTACTCTATTTCAGCCATCTACTCTTCTTTGTGTTGCTGAGAATGAAACCATCATGATTTTCAATCACTCTAATATTGGTGGATTCAATTCCAATCCTTCAAAGTTAAATGGATGGTTGAGATAAAATAATTGCATGGTTGCAATTACAATGATGATCGGAAAGGAGACATGTCCTCTTTGTGTTATCTTTATGAGCTATTGATTTAGTTTTAACTGATTTTATAGTACAGCTTTTACCTTATTTCAGGGAGATTTATGTCATTATGTTTTAGGCTAGCTAAGCGAGATGATTGCTAATGAGATGTCAAATACCATTATCAGCTACCGTGATTGTTCCTTTTTGTATAAAAAAGTGTTTACAGTTTTGTATTTACATAAATAAACACGTCTGATTTTATTGGTCCTTTGATCTGCTTTAGTTTTTTTAACAGCGCTTGTAGTAATATATGGATTTCACTGTGATAGAATCTGTTTAGGCAGTAATCTTTCTCGTTCTTGCTTGCATAATCTTATGATTATCCCTGTTCTTTTCTATCCCATGCTCTATTAAATTTATAATTAATCCAATCTATTCTTCCATTACCTCTAGAGCATTTCAGTTAGTCCTTGTTGATTTGTCTGCTATTCTACTTTACATCTTGTTTAAACATCATAACCGTAACACTTGGTGTGCAGTAGATATGGTTTGGCTAGCTGCCTATCTCAATGGATTTATTTTCCTTATGAGCTCAAATAGTTATTCTGACTATTTAGATGCTTTGCTCAAATAGGTCACTTATGCTTTTAGATGCTTTGCTCAATAGGAGCCTTAATTTCACTATTCTGATTTGAGTAAACATGCGATGAAAACATTATACTGCACGTTTTTCTTCTTCATGGCTTAATAACCTGGACAACATATTTACATTACAAATTGTTCATTTAGTGGGTGTAACAATGACTTATTTTTTACGGGATATATTATATCAACAATATTTTTTTTTCCAAAAAAGGCTTGTCTTATTTGTAATAACTTTTTTTTTTTTCATTTTTTTCCCTATGAAACATGTTTTTTGGTCCCAACCCTAGATAAGAAAAGGCAGGGTTGCGTTAGGTACTCGACATCCAGCATAAAACTTATCAAATAATCAAGACGTGATTCCTTTAATCCATTATATTAATGCTAGGATGTTCTCTAGAAGCGACACACTATGTGGCATTAATACAATAAGAAGTGTTCAAGGGTTGTTGCACCAGCATCGGGTGTAGTATTAAATAAGCAAATGTTCCCACATCATGGACGAATGTGGACAAATAAGCTAATCTATCAAACTAAAATTAGGATAGAAATTTGGAATATAGGTTCCCTTACAATCAAAACCCCTGCGCTTTCTCGACATCTCATCTTTATCCAACGTCATCTCAACATCTTTGTTC
This sequence comes from Dendrobium catenatum, assembly GCF_001605985.2. Classification (NCBI taxonomy): domain Eukaryota; kingdom Viridiplantae; phylum Streptophyta; class Magnoliopsida; order Asparagales; family Orchidaceae; genus Dendrobium; species Dendrobium catenatum. The sequence goes on from NW_021318852.1 coordinate 2,789,381, forward strand.
GACATTGTATTGACGTCGGAGGTCGACATTGTCTCAACATCAATGCTCAATTTCTATTCCACAACATTGATGCTCGACTCTCGACATCATTTTTGTCTCCCCACTCGTTGTCTGACTTGACATATATGTCTGAATCTCCTCATGCATGCTTGACGTGGGAGAATATTTCAATGAGAAGGGAAGAAATATGTAGTGGTGAGGGAGAGCACTTGTAGGTGGCGAAGAAGGAGGGGGGAGAAGGGAGGGGCGGCGGGATCTCCAAGGGGAAAAGGGAGGGGGCCGGCGGGTTCAAGGGGGAGAAGGCTAGAGTTAGGGGAAATTAGGTTTGGGTGGATTACTTTAGAGATTTAATCAAAATCTGAATTTAATTTCAGATTTGATTAAGTTTGGAGGGAAATTTGATTTGATTTTAAATTTCAAATCTAGAAATTAAGGCATTGAATGGGGGTTAAGAGGGGGAGCCAATGAGGGGCCGGCGGCTTATAGAGAGAGAGGGAGGAGGTTTAAAACTTAAAACTGAAATTAATTTCAGGATTAAGTAAGTTGGGAGGGAAAAAATCTTTGAAATCAAATTTTAATTTCAAATCGGGTGCGGCATTAAATGAGCAAACAATGGGGAGACTCCATCAAGGGGGGCCGGTGGCATGTTGAGAGGGGGAGAGGGAGATTAGTGGAAAGATGGTTTCCAATTTGGAGTGATGATGTGGAAATATTTTAAAAGATTCCAATTTAAATTAAATTGAAATTGGAATTCGTCATGAAAACTTTTCTAAATTGGAATTCCAAATTAGGAAAGAATTTGAAATTTGAAAGTCAAATTTCAAATTTTAAACTTGCGGAGAAATGGGTTGGACGGGTGGGGGGAAGTTGCCGGCAAGGTGGCCTGCCGGTGCCGTGGGAGTGGCCGGCGGCGGGCTTCCAAGGAGGCGGCGGCAACAAGGATTTTGTATGGCTTTTCTTGTGGTGGTGGGGGAAGTGGTTGGAGGAAAACACAAACGAGAAGATAGAATAACTTAACCACGAGCAGCGGACTCTTCCAACGACTGGTGGGCCTTGCGATTTGCTCCCCTTGAGCTCTCTCCCTTCTCAAGCTCTCATGCAAGAAGAAGTAGAAACAAAACACAATTTTTCATTCAAATATTCATTAACTCCAATACAACATATGAGACCACTATATATAGGTCTCAACTCATGAAAAAGAAAAGTACAACACTGCCCTTTGAGCTACAATAACAAAGTAACTCCCCAAAGGGGTAAAAACGAAAAAAAAAATAGTAAATACTAAATAATGCATCATGGCATCTGAATCAAAAGTAGAGGTGCTGAATCGTGGCTTTCGATCTGCGATTCCACTGTCGATAAACCTGTCAGTAGCGTCTGTCGATGTCCTCATTAGGTTTTGCCGCCAAATGGCATCATAAAATACCGGTTATGGCTAGAGCCAATACGCTCCTTAGTTATATCAAATTATTGAGATATGAATCAATAGAATATGATCGATAGGGCACAAAGCCCTCTATTAGCTAAGGTGGATTCAAATTTATCCCCTTAGACAAACATTCACCCCAGGTCTACAAGTTCCCCTTGGATGAAGCAACCCTTGGCTGCCGACAAGGATCCTTTTGTCAGGTTGGGTCGACTACCTCCTCTAACTAAGTAGACCACGGACCACGATGGCCCGGGACGACAAAACCATGGGATTTTGATCGGGTCCATTATCCATTCCACCATCCACTTTAAGGCAAGATGGTGAAATTTTTAAATTTAAATATAAAATCTTTCCATTTTCAATTTTATGCCCATGCTACTACTATACGTCTGATACTACGTATCTACGGATATAATGTATCTGATTGACGACTAGCCTTAATCGAAAGTTCTCTCTCGTTATCGAGAGGGGTAATTAACTTTAGGGGCTTGGCCTATAGGAAACCAAAACTCAGATCATAAAGTCCTCGCAAAATGAGGGCGAAATCTTTAGGTAGTGTCTTATCTACAAACCCATATGCCTTCCCAAAATTTACCCCGGAACTTTAATCCGTTAAACCCCCCGAAAAGAAAAAGCAACCAGTCGGGCGGAGGCCGGGGCCGAATTTTCGGAGCCCACAATGGTTGAAGTGGAGGAATGCATCGGGCTTGCAATGCTTTTTGGTGCAGAATGTTGGCCATTAAAAGAGAAGCATAAAATTAAGTTAAGTTTCGAAATGAGTATTTACATGAAAAAGTTAGAGTAGCTTCAGTGGCAGATAAGATTTTAGAGAACGTCGCCTTAGATGGTTTTGTCACATAAAATTTCGGCATAACCCGGTTGGGAGAGTAGATGTATTGGATTTGACCTATATTAAGAAAGGTAGACGCAAACCTAAAAATATTTGGTTCAAAAATATTAGAAATAATCATTTTTATTAGATTTAAATGAGAATTTGACTCTTAACATGATACAATGGAAAAAAATGATTCATGCAGCTGACCCCATGTTGTGGGATAAGTGCTTGATTTTGTTGTTAAAAATATCAAGTTGTTTAAAAACAAAAAAACATTCAAGTTTGAGCTGTTTTTAATATTAAAAAACACCTATCACAACTAGTTGCCGCCACTACCGTTGTTGTCATCCTATTGGGCTCCATAGCTATCTCGCCAATGACAGCTACCACTAGTGTATAAATCAAATTATTTGATATTTAATAAAGATAAGAGCATTATATTTAAGATATTAAATATATTTTATTTCATGCCAAAATATAAATTAAACTAAATAAAAAATATATTAAAAAATTGATCCCAAAGGCTTCTTAGGATTGTCTGTCATTTTTCTTCTTTCTTGGTTTATTTAGTACAAGATGAAGGCTTCAGGATAAACTACACTTTGTGAAAACTAGCTCCTTATTCTTCATGTGCATGGCGTGCTTTCTCTGTAGATTTTTTCATTTAGCACTTCAATTCCACCTTCAGGATTTTCATCTTTTGCATTCTCAAGGTTATTATTATTATTATTATTATTATTATTATTATTATTATTTTTATTTTGTTGTGGTCATTTGTTTCATGGCAACATAAAGCTATTTTACATATCACTTCTATCCCTCCATTTATTCTAAAATACTCATATGCCAATTTCAAAATTGTCCTCTACAATTTTATTGGTAAAATAAATATAATCAACAATTATGATTGAGAAACCAGTGGATCATATGCACCTATGGCTCTTCTTCTGTAATTCTAAATGACTATTCTGAATCTCTCACACTCTTGCAGAGCAACCAAGTTGCGACGCCTGCGCTTAATATCAATCAATAGTATGTCTGAAATGGAATTGGCTCAAGCAGTCAGAAAATTTTCTCTGTTGGAGGATTTTGAGATCTCATTTTGTTCCTTTTCTGCTGAAGTAATTGAATTAGTAGGCCTAGCTTGTCCACAATTGAAGAGCTTCAGACTTAATGCAGAATCATACAAGGATCGATACGACTATTATGGCGATTCACATGAGAATTTTGATGCAGAGGCTTTTGCTATTGCAACGCACATGCAAAAGCTGCAGCGTCTTCAGCTTATTGGAAACAGTCTTACCAATACTGGTTTGATCGCCATACTCAACAGTTGCCCCAATCTTCAGTACCTTGACATTCGTGCATGTTTTAATGTAAATGTTGATGAAAGTTTGAAGGAAAAATGTGCAAAGATAAAGGAGTCGAGACTTCCTCAGGATTCTACTGCTGATTATGAGTTCAACGACCTTATTGTCAGCCATGAGGCATTTGATACGGATTTTGATCCTACGCTATCTGATACAGAGTATGATTTTTATTTTGATGACTCTAGTTATTATCATTATGATGGATACTCTGATATGAGCTATGATGACCTTTTCGAGTTCTGCTAAATCTTCACCCCCATTGTTTCAGAATGAAGCTTTTTTTTTATAACTTTCTCCTGAGAACTTGGAAAGTTTTTTTGTTTTTGTTTTGGGGTTATGTTGGATCTGGTGTTTGTTAGCAAGAATGGTTTTAGTAAATAAATGGAGTTGTTTTGTATATTCAGCCATTACTATGAAAGGAAATCTGGTATGCTTTTTATGTTTGATTTGGTTGTTTGTTCATCTGTAGACATCTATCTTTATTGAAGTGCTTTAGCTGAGGACTGAAAGATCTGATCTCTTGCTGATCCTACCTCGGCTCAAGTTTGACTCAAATTTATTCGGTTCAATCTTGATATTCATCCATGTGTTGTGATATGGCTCCTTCATCCTGATATTCATCCATATATTGTGATCTGGATAGATTATTATGTGCGGATGTCGAACTCAGCTCTGTATCCGGATACCAATTAGAATGAGCTATGTTAGTCATATCGAGCCATGGTACCGAGCGGCACTGACGCTTGGTACAGCGGTACCGAGCTGCGGGCTTAGGCATCCGGACGGGATTATGCTTCCGCACAAAATAATTTTTCTGTGATGTGTTCAGACATTTTATGTTAAAGAGAGGGTTGGGTGGATGATAGCCCTAATATTGAACAAATGATGTAGATCTTAAAAAAGAATTTGAGGATTTGAATCCTGTTATTCTAAGTTACCTAGTACAAAAAAATTTTATAAATAATGAAAAAATTAGTGGGCAAAAAGAAACTATGATTATGATCTAAAAAATAAAGCAGTAAGAAAGATGTATAAAATGAAGTCTAAATCAACTTATTTGATTATTTAAATTTGAGCTCAACTTAAACTCAACAAAAATGTTAAACTTTATTTCATTAATTTGTGGATTTGCAAACTTTTAAAGAGTAATTCTTTGAATTAAATTTCTATTTTAAGTCATATCATATTAATTTTAATTTTTTAATCAATTGAAATTCAAATAATTATCAAGCAAATTTTGAGCTTTGAAACTCAAGTTTCATAAATTTTGTTTTGTGTCATAAGTCCTAATCTTGCATCTCTTGTTTTCTTCTTTAAAATGAATAAAATTTTAAAATAAAGTCAAATAAATGTCAAATGCTTGACTATTTTATGATGATAAATGAATAGTATATACAAAGCATTTATTATATTAATTAAAGAATGGGTTTAGCAAATAAGATAAATTTTACAAATATAAAAATAAATTTAACAATTAAGCTCTGCATCGCAGAGTTTTTCTTCATGTTTAGAATCTACTGAGTTATTACTTACAGTATTATACAGATGCTTTGAAACCCAAGTTTCATAAATTTTGTTGTGTCATAAGTCCTATTCTTGCATCTCTTGTTTTCTTCTTTAAAATGAATAAAATTTTAAAATAAAGTCAAATAAATGTCAAATGCTTGACTATTTTATGATGATAAATGAATAGTATATACAAAGCATTTATTATATTAATTAAAGAATGGGTTTAGCAAATAAGATAAATTTTACAAATATAAAAATAAATTTAACAATTAAGCTCTGCATCGCAGAGTTTTTCTTCATGTTTAGAATCTACTGAGTTATTACTTACAGTATTATACAGATTTTGTTCAAAAAATTCTTCCTTTCTTCTCTTACAACCAAGTTCCAACAGTAAAATAGGCATGCTTCCTTCTTTAAAACATCAATATGGAGTCGTAGAAGAGAGGCTTTTCTGTCTCCTCCACAAATGTAGGCTTATCGATCAACTCTTCCAAATCCAATGCCAGGTCATCATCCATGGCCTCCTCCAAAATCGCCAACTTGCTCCCAAAGCCGCCATTGCCTATTTCGAAACCGGCAATCTAGCATCTGCCCGCCAACTGTTCGATCAAATTCTTCAACCAGGTACCGTTCTCTGGAACGTCATGCTCAAGGGCTACACAGAGGCCGGTCTCCACAAAGAGACGCTGCGGCTGTTCTCTCAAATGAAGAAGAGGGATGTAAGGCCTAACCTTTTTACTTTTCCTTTTGTTATCAAGTCTTGCTCAATGATCCCTGCCCTTATGGTGGTAGATCAGGTGCACAGTTTTGCTTTAAAAAATGGGCTCAAGTCGAACCTATTTGTTGGAACTGCCTTAATTGATATGTATGCAAGCAAGTTAGATGCAGGGTTAGCATATAAGATATTTGAGGATTTGCCTGAAAGAAATATTGTGGTGTGGACTGCAATAATAAAAGCTTATATTGCTAATGGTGATATGAGAAATGCTTTTCAACTTTTTAATCAGTTAGAAGAACATGATGTGATCCTATGGGACATCATGATTTCAGCATATATTGAACTTGGAGATATGGCTACTGCTAAGGGGCTCTTCTCTAGGATGCCAATACGGGATGTCAAATCTTGGAATACTATCTTACTTGGCTATGCCATTTGGGCAGATATTGGAGCCTGTGAGAGGTTCTTTGCAATCATGCCTGATAGGAATGTGTTCTCATGGAATGGGCTGATAAGAGGGTATGCTCGACATGGTAAGTTCTCCGATGTCTTGAATGTTTTCCGCCGTATGCTCATTTCAACAAATATTAAGCCCAATGATGCTATGCTTATGGTTGTGTTATCATCATGCGCGAAGCTTGGTGCTCTCAATTGGGGGAGATGGATCCATTTGTATTCTGAGAACAATGGATTCAGAGGGAACGTCTACATTGGAAATGGGCTGATCGACATGTATGCTAAATGTGGCTGCATACATAGTGCAATCAATGTGTTCACTATAATGGAAAAGAGAGATGTCATTACTTGGAATTCAATGATCAACGGTTTGGCAATGCATGGAATGGGATTGGAGGCATTGGAGTTGTTTGATCATATGTTGGAGGCTACAGAGGAGCCTGATGGGATAACATTTGTTGGAGTCCTGAGTGCTTGTGTCCACATGGGTCTTGTTGAGAGAGGATTTGAATGTTTCAAGTCCATGAAACAGATTTACTCTATTGATCCATGGATTGAGCACTATGGCTGCATGATGGACCTCCTTGGTCGAGCTGGCTTGCTTTATGAGGCCATTGGATTTGTGATGGAGATGCCAATGGAGCCTGATGATGTTATTTGGAGTGCTTTTCTTGGGGCTTGTCGAGCGTGGAACCATGTTTATTTGGCCGAGGTTGCGATGAGCCGGCTCGTGAGGCTCGTGCCTGAGGATGTTTCCAATTATGTTGTGCTATCAAATATTTATGGCAATGCTGGAAGATGGAAAGATTTTGGCAGGTTGCATAAGGTGTTGAGAACAATGGGTGTTGGAAAGTTGCCGGGTTGTAGCCTTGTTGAGGTGAACATGGAGGTGGTTGAGTTCTGTTCTTCAGATGCAAAGCATGCAAGATCAAAGGATATTTATGAGATTTTAGAGAGTTTGATGGATGTTTCAAGGGTTGTTATAGTTGAATCAGAACTCGATGAACTTTGTGAAGTGAACTTTGTGAAGTCAGGACGAGAAGGTGGCCACTATTTTCATTTTGGAATCTTCATAAGTTTGACAACTATTTCTCTGCTTTTGGAATCATTAATAGTTTGGCAAAAGAACTCTACCTTATATTTCAAGAGTAGCAAAATATTAATCTTTACCCTCCTTGGCATCATTGTCATCTTCATATTCATCATTGTTATTAATTTTGTTGGAGCCTGGTTGAGTTGTTGAGATTACTTTAGATGCAGATTGGAAAAAAAAAGAGAAAGTTAAGGGCGATGAAAGTAAACCATATTATATTTATCAAATGGAGTTAGACAACTCTACATATAATAAATCATTTATCTCATCATCATTATCAGAGTACTTCATTTTCTTCTACTTGGACTGCTAAGGCTAGGCGTGAATTGTTGTTCTGTTTTTCCTTTCTTGTTTTATTCTTCTTTCTATTCTCATTCTTAGGTGTCATTGAGATTAAATCTTATGAAACTTAATGACATCTTCCTTAGGATTGCTTCATTATTGATTTTCACTCCTGTCTTTCTTATTTCTCGAAACATAGAAGTGATAGATTTCAAATATCTTTACTGGTTTTCAAATTAGCAGTGAGATTAAACTCTTCTGGACTAAAAACACAGTAAAATTATATAAGAATTTTGCATTTAATAGATCTAACTCAATTTTTATTAGACTACAAATCAGAAGGTTTAACAAAAGAAATATTTTTTAAACAAAAGAAGGAGAAAATCCATTCTCTACTAAACTCCGGACTTCTAAATTATAAGATTTTAAAAATGAAATAATCTGAATTTTCTAAAAATCCAGATGTAAATTATCAAGTATAAGATGATTTATCTATAGATTGTTCAGTGGACAAAGAGAAATTAGTTGTTTTGAAGTAAGTGATTTTGTAGTATTGATCATCTATGTTATCCATTAGTGATATATGATTTTGGTCTTGTAGAGTGTTTTAAACTAATTCATTTTGTAATATTTTTATCATATATTTGCATAATTGTTTATATCTACCCTCATCTTTCTAGCATTTGCAACTCTGGTCCTTCTGTATACTTTTGTTTTGGGATCACAGGCTTTTGATCGCTTAGTTATGTGTCATTGCTACCTATTAATTCAACATGTAGCTAAGTTCTCTAGAACCGAAGTAACAGGCTCTTAACACAATAGAAATGCTAATCAGCTTAAAATAAAAAATCTCAATGAAAAGTGCCTTTGAATGGATCTGTGGCTTGGCTGTAAGAAACTCATAAGCTCTTATTGACATATGCATGTATTTAATTGCATATATTCACTTATATGAATTATTGAAGTTTTCTTTATAAGGAGAGCTCGAACCTATATCACCTAGAAGAGTATTATATATGCCCAGTATTCTTAACTTTTAGGAGCTTGCACATGCATGGGTGCCTGATGCAGCTGGTAGCAGCAGTCCAGCCTCACAGGTGAGGTCTAGGATCTCTTTTATCACCTATAGGAGAAGAGGTTTTGGGAGAAAACTTTTTGGGAAAGGGGAGGACTCTTTGGAAAAGATGTAAGGGATATTTATTAGATTTAAGAGGCATTTATTAGGGGATTTTGAGTTGTTTAAGGAGGGAGATTATGAAGGGTTAGGATTTTTTATGTTATGTTTTGGAGAATTTATACAGAAGTTTTTGGAGGTGTTTGGGTTCCCAGTAACTGTTAGGTATTGTGGGAGAGACGATTCACCTCTCGAATAATGAGTCAACTTGTATCTTGTCTTGCTTTGTTTGTAAATTAGTAAAAACAGGTCTCTTTTTGTTATTTATGGATCTATTGGGAGTAAGTTGTTTATTTATATTATTGTGTTTTTTTTATCATCAAGTCCTATCAGTGCCATAAATAGACCAGTGGTTTCTCGATTTCTTAGTTCTCATTGATCGAGTGACTCTATATGCTATCCAAATGTTGTTATGCCATCTAGTATACTATAAATCCATTCATAACTATATCCTTACTTTTCTTGAAATTTCCCTCTTCCAGATTAGCTCAGGCCTAGAATCTGATGTTGATGTTCATGGTTTCACAGATTGGGAGGATTCATGATGTCACTGGAAGAAGCATCTTCTTTAGTTGCAGTTGTATTAGCTGGAGCTTAGCCACAGATGTCCTACCTTAAATTCTTTTGATATAAAAGCCTCAGCTTGGCTTGGCAGATTTCTTCATAATCAGCCTCAATGTTTGTCTTGGTAAATGTTGGATGACTTTGCTTATCATATAGATTCATCTCTTTCCTGACAACTAGAATTTGGACCATAAAATAAGCAGGCTTTCCTTCTTAAACCAACAGCACAGAGTGATAGAAAGGAGGCCCTTATCTCTCCTCCACAAATGTAAACTTATTGGTTTTGCTCTTCCAAATCCAATCCCAAGTCATCATCCATGGGCTCCAAAATCGGTAACTTGCTCCTAGAGCCATTACCTTCTTCAAATCTAGCAATCTAGCATTTGCTTTCCAGCTGTTTGATCATATTCCTGAACAGGCATCGTTCTCTAGATTAAGGGCCACAGGGAGACCAGCCTCCATCGAAGAGACCGTTGCTCTTCTCTCAAATGAAGGAGAAGTTATTATGTGCGGTTACCGGATAGTTCGGAGGTCAATCAGGATGCACCACGTCATCGGATGCACAATGGTACACTATGATGGTACATAATATATTGGTGATGTGGCGTGTCCTGATTGGCCTCCGAACGGCATCTAGTTACCACACGTAATAATTTCGTTGAATGAAGAGGAGGGATGTAAGGTCTAACATATTTACTTTTTGTTTTGTTATCATGTCTTGCTGAATGATCCCAGACTCTATGGTAGGACATCAGCTGCATTGTTTTGCTTTAAAAATTGGGCTCAGGTCGAACACATTCGTCGGAACTGCCATATTAGATGTGTCATTCCTGAGCTTGTTTTCAATTGTTTTCATCAATGTTGTTATTAATATTTTTTGAGTTTGTAAGAGCTATATCAGAGTGAAATGAAAAGAGCAAGTTAATTGTGATGATAGGAAAGTAAATCATATTGTATTACATAGTAAATGCAAGAGAGATATGAAGGGGAAATGTTGATGCGCCACACTTTATCAAGGAACATGAGAGAGATAAAGATAAAGTAAGCAGAGAAAAATTATAGAGAGAGAATTAATGTATATCAATGGTGATAAATTTTAGATTGGAATAAATCCCAAGCAGAATTTAAAGAAAAAGAACATATGCTCCAGAATTTTTTAGAAACTAGTTGTTGAAGGGGTTTCAATAATTTTTGCAAATTTTTTATTTTGTAGGTAAATTATCTCAAATGATATCGAAGATAAGTTGATAAGATGTTTATATTTTTAATTAATCATTTTGAGATTATTTGTAAAATCATGGGCTTGTATAATATTAGGGGTGTAAAATTGGGCAAATTATTGGGTCAGGTGATCGAACGCAGAGATATGTCCGGATATTAATAAAATATTATTTTAAAATTAGCGCAAGTAAAGCGCAACTAAAGTGCAACTAAAGCGTAGGTAAAGTGCAACTAAAGCGCAAGTCAAAAATCGGAACTAAAGCGCAACCAAAGCGCAACTAAAGCGCAAGTCAAAAAGCGCAAGGTGACGCGGCAAATTTTTATTGGATGTCCGAACTTATATTTCGCCTCCGGTCACCTGACCCAATAATTTGCCGTCAAATTGGGTTTGCAGCTCGGGTTCGAGTCCAATTCAAAATTGACCGGCCTTTAATTGCTCTGAACCGAACTCGACGCAATTAGATAAACGGGTTAGAAATTCAGACCGGGACCTGACCTGTCCTAACCATCAGGTACGAGCAGGGTGCGAGTGCGGGGCGCAGGGGTGGGGGCGGTCCGCCTGGGGCTTTCATGTCAGTGCGGGATGGGGACCTGGGTTGCTTTCAAGTTGATCCGAACCCGGCCCATTTTTGAACGAGTCGACTTGAATCCGAAATTTTCGAGTCGTGTCAAATATTAACACCTCTATATATTATTATAATTTTGAGCTTATCACCACACCACTCGAGAGGGTCGACTGACCAGACAAGGCATGAGATTGGGATAATGTAGGAGTACCACCTCACACAGCAAAGATGAGGAAAACTTGCTCGTGAAGCGCACAATATTACTTACTATCGTTGATGTGAGGGCTCGAGCAACCCATCCACACGATCTTAGGAATCAAAGGAACGGAGGATGAGTAAGAATGTGCGAGTGATGTTGCGAATGAGATGAACATCACTAGCTGGAAATCATAGACAAGTGCGAGCCGAGCGAGGGCCTTATAGTAAGCTACCTATGTGCATATAAGGGTATCCGACAATCGACTGGTGGGCTGGAAAGATGCTCGAACGAGAAAAATTTGGGAAACACTTCTAAATTACGTGTTACTATTTTGAAGCATTTATGTTAGATTGTTTGAAAAGCATACATTTATTAATTTTACCTGATTTTTGTTTGATTACCAGAGCCCTGCATTGCGTATCTATATCCACGTCCACCCACGTACCCACCCATACCGATGGTAATCAAACATATGCATGTTGTGGCCAATGGGTGGGTACTCAACATCAGAGGACAAACCGATTTACATTACTAATCATCATATGCATGCAGTATATTACAGTAATCCTTACTATGTAGTGCGCAACACTAAACCGCGTCTTGACCATGATAAATTTTTATGTGGCTTGAAAGTTTGCAGTTAGAGAAAAGGGATAAAAACCTCAAGGCCATTAATCCGTGACAAACTGCATTCAAGAAGTGTGGAAAATGGGTGGGTGTGGGTGGGTATGACATCCCGAAAGTCACCATAGGTGGGCGTGGGTGGGCAAAGCCCGCCAGCTTAGAGCGTGGGTACCCAATGAGTACCCAACCAGGACCCCATGTAGGACTCGATCTGTTGATTACATAAATCATTGTGGCTCAAAATATTTGAAATTATAATAAATTTGTGAGGACATTCAGTTCATTATAACCCTCATACAATACATTCTCTCTCTCTCTCTCTCTCTCTCTCTCTCTCTCTCAAATGTAGACGTAGCAAGTAGTAGAACAGAGAAAGGTAAAAGACATAATAGTAGTCTTGTATATCTTATTCCATTGTAATAACATCTATATATAGGAGAAGATACAAAAGGATAACTAAGCTGATGTGGCAAGATAGGTGCCACGTGTGCAATAAAGTACGAGACTTGCTTGCTTACATCATGCGCACACACACACACAAAAGAAAAAAATTATAATTTTAACCATAACTTCATGTTGACATTACCAACATTATTAGCTCCAAACTAAAATCAAGAGAAATGAAAAATCCAAACAATCGTAGCAAGAGTCACAATAATAATAATGCTTGGGATCAAATGCTAATTAATTAAGGATAAACTTCAATAATAGATCTTAAAACAATGGAGGCTGTTATCTTATAGCCACTGAAACCTGCAGCAATAAATAGCTTGCTCCATTCAGTTTCATTTCTTTCCTTTCCACCAAATAAAGTCATCATGTGTAAATCAAGTAAAAGCTGCGTCTCCAGTGCAATTTGAGCGTTGACGCCCACACCAACTACCATATCGATTATAATCACTTTTCCACCATTTTCTTTGGATGGAATCGCTTCCTTGCAACGTTCGAGTATCTTGATGCACGCTTCATCATTCCAATCATGCAATATCCACTATATAGATATCAAAAACCTCATCACTTGATCAAATTATATGCATCCATAAGTAAAATTACACTACAGAAATATCGGACAATACTAGATTTTTTCTGTGGCTTTTCTGCTGTTTATGAGGAAATATGACTGGCTTTTTTTTTTTTACAGGTTTTCTGGCGGCGTTTCCGACGCCCTTGCCTTTTCGGCTGCTTTTTTTTAAAATAAAAAATATGACACTTATAATACTTTTGCCCTTAGAGCAAACTGTTTGGGGCTTTGAAGCATACTCACTTCGAATCACACAGCAGGAAATTTGCCCGATTTTCCTAGAAAAAGCCGCTGGTAATGACGGATTTTTCTGTAGTGTTATTTAAAAACTAAATATTTTTTAAATATTGAAAATTTTCTATATTAGAAATATTTAGATATGATTTGTAACTTCAACCAATAATAATAAGAATAATATTAATAATGACCTCTTTGATTTCTAATAAGTAGGCTATATATAATCCATATTAATTCCTCCTAACCTTAAGCAGAGCAGCATGAGCAGCTGGGATCTCCACGAACATGTCACCGGCGGCGAACTGAATCCCCTCTGTCTTCTCTGCCGTGTCGATGACATGTGGAAGATCAAAAACAGTGCACTGCAACCCCGGAAAAGCCTCCACCAACGCAGCTGCCATCAAGCCGGTTCCACCTCCGACGTCCACCAACGTCCCAATCCCACGAAAAACTTCCCCGCCGATATTCTTTATAACATCTGCAACAAACGCGGAGTCGCAAGCCATCCCCTTATTAAAAGAATCGTTGAACTCTGGCAGCTTCCCCGCGAGCTCCCATAACGTTTTACCGTGTGCCATCTCGAACGGCGTTATGGTTACGTCCGGCCTATGGAACCAGTGGGAGAGTTGATGGTACGAATTTATGATGTGGTTTTCGACCTGCGTGAGGATGAAGGGGGTGTAATTGAGACGTCGTTGGGAGACGGAGGTGGTGGTGAGGAGGCGTGAAACAGGAGTGAGGTCGAAGGTTTCTTCGCCGGATAGGGTGATTTGGGATTTGAATATGCCGTCTTGGGACAGGATGCGCATCAATGTGCGGAGGTGGCGGGATTTTGCTTCGGGGATGGAGAGAGAGGAAATGAGGTCTGAGATGGTTGTCGGCGTGCCATGGCACAGGATGGCGTCGGGGATGCGGAGTTCGGCGGCGCATTTTAGGGACATGGATTTTACGAAACTAAAGGTTTTATTCCATAGAATCGCTTGGGCTTCTAAGGTGTCTGGAATCACAGCGTCGGGAGCATCGATGCTCACAACTGTCTCCATGATCGTCAGAGTAAGATAATGCGATTTTACGATGCAAATTCAAATTCAAATATAAAGATGCTAAAGATTGAGATATTTTTCTCGCATTACCTAATGTAATTAATTATATTTTATGTGTAACAAATAGCAGAAGATATTTGAATGAGCTCATGATTGGAGAGCAGGTATCTAAAACCAATTTTAGACTGCAAGGATTTAACATTTATGAAAGTTAAGTAGTTTTCATTACTGGTTTTGTTGGGCTTTCCTTCTTTAAACTAACAGCCTAGAGTCATAGATATCAAACAAAAGTTATCATCTATGGGCTCCAAAATGGCCGTTGTTGCATTCACCTGCCAGCCGTTTGATCAAATTCCTGAAACAGGCATAGTTCTAGGAGCTCATTGCAAGGAATAATATGTTGCTCGGCTATCTCAATTAGACAGATATAGGAGCTTGTGAAAGGTTCTTAACCATATATAAGTTGAGGGAGGCTTCATTTAAGCTGTGCTTATTCAATTGGACTGAACATATCGTAAATGCAATAAGCAATTATTTGATATATTCACTTGCGCCTAACTTCGACTCATATGTGACAATCAAGTCGGATTCGATTAGGCTGATAACTTATTTTCGTGAAACGGTTGGAGTAGCTCTAGAGGAAGATAAGATTAGAGAAAGTAGCCTTAGATAGTTTGGTCACATAAAACAGCGATCTGCCGATGACCCAGTTAGAAAGTAGATTTATTAGATTTGACATATGTTAAGATAGCGGTAGACCTAAAAAGACTTGGTTAAAATCATATTAGAAATGATCTTTCCTTATTAGATTTAGATGGAGAAAAATGATTCAGGTACCCGACCTCACGTAGTGGGACTAAGGCTGGATGTTGTTGTTGTTGTAGTATTCCTCAACTCACAACTTCATCTAATCAAACTGGGTGGTATAGTTCTGTGCCTCTGTCTTGCTGAGCCCTAACAAGCCTTATGCAGCTTTCAATGATGGTGATAATGAAAGCTAGGTTGGCAATTTCTTATTCAGATTGTTAGATGACGGATTTGTTGGCATACCAAGCCTGATGCGTTAAGGAATTCGATGATAGAACTGATTTGGTGATGTTGATGATTAATGAAAGCTAGGTTGGCAATTGCTTAGTTAGGTTGGTAGAAGATGTTGCTTTGTTTATGAAATCTACTTCTCCATGAGCCTTAGCGTCCAGTACAAGTTATTAATTTCTTCCCCATGCTAATATTTCAACGTCAGCCTCTAGTGGATATCTCTGATCTAAGACAATGTTGCAAGACTTTTTTTTAAATCGAAAATGAAGATGAAAGGCTGTGAAGTACTATTTTATAAATTAAGGTTTCGTTTGGGACGGCTTTTTTACAGCTTCTTAAAGCAGCTTTAAGTACATAATTTTTTATTTTTGTTCTAAAAAACTGCTTTAAGATGCAATAAAAAGCTATCCCAAACGAAGCCTAAATGATCAGAAGTTATAGTATGGAAAGTTAAACTCTCATCCTTTATCGATCGCCTACAACTCATATGAGCTTTCTTATGTTAAGCAACTATCTTACCAGTTGATATTAAGAAGATCGATAGTCACATAACAGACTACAAATCCTCTCTTGGAATTTAGTTACTAGACATGAAGCTTATAGTGGATTGGGCTTGAATTGTGTAGAGGTGTCAATTTTGGATCATGAGTCGGGTTCAGGTCGAAGCCGACACTGATCCGGCTGTATTCGGGTCAATCCGACCCATTTTTTCAAACGGGTCAAATTTTCAGACCCAAACTCAACCCGCTTTTGGTTCGGGTTAATCCGAACCCTACCCACATAGTATCTGGAAGGTAACTTTCTCCGTTTCGTGCGTTCTTCCGTCTTTGTAGCCATTCGACTTCGCTCCTTGGACGACGTTCGAAAGCTACAACATTTTGATCGGAAGCAACGACGGGCTCGCTGTGAAGGACCAAAGGAACGACCGAAGATCGGTCCGATCGGAACTTCTCTCCTTGAACGACAACGAAGTTCCCTTGCAATCGGATCGGAAGTTGCAACATTTTTATAGGAAACAACGATGGTAGTTCGCTCGCCGTGAAGGACCGAAGGTCGTTGGCTCATTGCTCGGTTGATGTTGGACTTCTCTCCTTGGATTGGACGACCTTCCCTTCCAATCGAATCGGAAGTTACAACATTTTGATCGGAAGCAACGACAATAGTTCGCTCGCTGTGAAGAACCAAAGGTCGATGGCTGGTTGTTGTTCGACTTCTCTACTTGGACAACGTTCCCTTCCAATCGAATTGGAAGTTACAACATTTTGATCGGAAGCAACGATGGGAGTTCGCTCGCTATGAAGAATTTTCTCCATTTCGTGCGCTTCTTTTTCGCCCAAATCCTGTAAATACGCCGACCCGGGTCAAAACCGGGTCATTCTCTGGTTTCCAGGTCAACCTGAACCAGACCCGAAATTTGAAATGGGTCAAAAATCAAGACCCGAAACCGACCCGTTTTGGGTTCGGGTTGACCCCAGCCCGAAATTTTCGCGTCGGGTTTTCTCGTGTCCAATATTGACACCCCTAGAATTGTGCCACTGATCTTAATGTTGCATTCAAATAAAAAGTTTATTGACATGTTGATGGAATTCTTGTTACCCATACTAGAAGAAACTCAACACCATAGCTGCTTTCTTCTCCAGCCAAACTTGAAAACATTGTTGAAAATGGAGAGCAACTATCGATCACTTCTCTGTGACCCTTTGGTGGATGGATGTTTTTAATTAGCGAGATTTGGTGAGACTGTTATTATTGTTTGTGATCTCCCTGTCAACTCTTTGCTTGAAGCCATTATTTTAAATCATAATGCAAAGTTGTCTTTTTATATGCTAGATCCAGCGCTAGAAGCACCAACAAATTTTTATTCCCTTGAGATTTTTATCTTTACTTGGAGAACATGTCTCAATGGTTTTTAAAGTGATTATAATTGTCATACCTATTGGCAATTGCCTTCCTCCGTGATGCGGATGTTAAAAATATTTATCATTTATTCTCTGACTGCCCCAACGTAACTCTACATGGAATGTCAGGAATCCCTCTCATCTGATGAAATGTTTTTTTTTTCTAGAATTCTTTGATGCAAGTTCTCCAACTAGTACCTCTTGTCGCAGGCTGTCGCCGGACTTCAGCCTGGCCGCCTACTGCCGCCGGACTTCAACCTGACCTTCGTTGGACCACCGCCCAGCTGCCGACCGCTGCCGGACCACCGACTACCGCTCGGCTGCCGCCCGTCGCTAGACCATCGCCCGGTCGCCGCCTACCAGACTTCAGCCCAACCTTCGTCGGACTACCGCCCGGCCGCCACCTGCCGGACATCCGTACGACCCGCCCGACCGCCGTCCATCGCCGAACCACCGTGCGGCCGTCGACCGCCGTTGGACTTCACCCCGGCCATCGCCGGGCCACTTCCCGGCCGCCATTCACCATCAGACCTTTATCGAATCGTTCATTGTCAGCCAAACTTCTGCACAAAACCCGTCGGATTTTCATCCGACCGTCATCGATCCTTTGACTATCTCTTCAAATTACTGTAATCTGACCACCTCTAAATCGAGGGATGGGTCAACCCTTGTAATTCACTCAATTTTAGTGGAATCTTTTCACCTGAGCGAGGCCCCGTGATTTTTCCCTCTTCGGGTTTTCCACGTAAAAAAATCGGGTGTCTTAATCTCTCTTTCTGCTTGCGTGCTGGATCTTCGTACAATGCTAAGACGCTAAACTTTATTTTTATCTATCGTCGCGAATATTCCTGGACGCAACAAGAATTAAGATTTGATGGTTTCACTACTATCATCGATGAGACAAAAGATCTACAGGAGATGACAATAGAGGAACTCTTGGGTTCATTGCAAGTTTATGAAGAAAGAAAGAAGATGAATGAAGGGATTACCGAACAACTCTTGAAGCTAGATTTCAAATCAGCCAATAAAGAAGAAAGCTTCAAAAGCGATAATAAAAGCTACCATGGAAGAGATCGTGGACGGACGATGACGAGGTCGTGCGAATGAACAAGAAAGATATTTCAGTAACAACAATTAAGAAAGAGAATAAAACTCAACAAGAGGGGACTGAAGAGGACGCTGAAACTCAAGGTACGAGAAATTTCAAATTTTAGTGAGGAAGGGATCGAAGACAGTGGGTTGAACAGAGCGGAGGCGACGTTGTCCGATTGATTCAAAGATGATGTTGCCGAGGAGTTGTCCATAAGGAAAGAACGAAACAATGAAGAAGAAGATGGGAGGGAAGGGCGGGAAGAAGGATCACCACTTCTCTGATACCATGTAGATGACGTAGCAAGCAATAGAATAGAGAAAGGTAAACGATAGAATAGTAATATTGTATATCTTATATATATATATATATATATATATATTACATAAATCATTGTGGCTCAAAATATTTGAAATTATAATAAATTTGTGAGGACATTCAGGTCATTATAACCCTCATACAGTACATTCTCTCTCTCTCTCTCAAATGTAGACGTAGCAAGCAGTAGAACATAGAAAGGTAAAAGACATAATAGTAGTCTTGTATATCTTATTCCATTGTAATAACATCTATATATATAGGAGAAGATACAAAAGGATAACTAAGCTGATGTGGCAAGATAGGTGCCACGTGTGCAAGAAAGTACAAGACTTGCTTGCTTACATCACACGCGCACACACAAAAGAAAAAAAATATATAATTTTAACCATAACCCTATGTTGACATTACCAACATTATTAGCTCCAAACTAAAATCAAGAGAAATGAAAAATCCAAACGATCATAGCAAGAGTCACAATAATAATAATGTTTGGGATGAAATGTTAATTAATTAAGGATAAACTTCAATAATAGATCTTAAACCAATGGAGGGAGTTATCTTATAGCCACTGAAACCTGCAGCAATAAATAGCTTGCTCCATTCAGCTTCATCTCTTTCCTTTCCTAGTACTAAAGTCATCATGTGCAGATCAACTAAATATTTTTTAAATATTAAAAATTTTCTATATTAGAAATATTTACATATGATTTGTAACTTCAACCAATAATAATAAGAATAATATTAAAATGACCTCTTTTATTTCTAATAAGTAGGCTATATATAATCCATATTAAGAAGTTTTATTTGGTCCGGTCGACCAAATGAGAGAAACATTCGGTCGCAGGCAAAATCTCGTTGTACCGAGGTGTACCGAGTTTTTCCTCAGTATAGCGGGATTTTGCCTGCGACCGAATGTTTCTCTGCATCCGGTCGGAGGACGTAATAATTGTTCCCATATTAATGGGTTCGACCACACCAGCACTAGTGCACCGGATCCCATCAGAACTCCGCAGTTAAGCGTGCTTGGGAAGTCCTAGTGTTGCACCCTTTGTTAAATATGTATATATAAAAAAATAATCCATATTAATTCCTAACCTTAAGCAGAGCAGCATGAGCAGCCGGAATCTCCACGAACATGTCACCGGCGGCGAACTGAATCCCCTCTGTCTTCTCTGCCGTGTCGATGACAAGTGTAATATCAAAAACAGTGCACTACAACCCCGGAAAAGCCTCCACAAACGCAGCTACCATCACGCCGGTCCTACCTCCGACGTCCACCAACGTCCCAATCCCTCGAAACACATCCCCGCCGATATTCTGTACATCTGCGACAAACGCGGAGTCGCAAGCCATCCCCTTATTAAAAGAATCGTTGAACTCTGGCAGCGTCCCTGCGAGCTCCCAAAACGTTTTACCGTGTGTCATCTCTAACGGCGTTATGATTACGTCTGGCCTATGGAACCAGTGGGAGAGCTGATGGTACGGATATATGATGTGTTGTTCGACCTGAAAGAGGATGAAGGGGGTGTAATTGAGACGGCGTTGGGCGATGGAGGTGGTGGTGAGGAGGCGGGAAACATGAGTGAGGTCGAAGGTTTCTTCGCCGGAGAGGGTGATGTGGAATTTAAATATGCCTTCTTGGGACAAGATGGGCATGAGTGTGCGGAGGTGGCGGGATTTAGCTTCGGGGATGGAGAGAGAGGAAATGAGGTCGGAGATGGTGGTCGGCATGCCGTGGCGCAGGATGGCGTCGGGGATGCGGAGTTCTGCGGCGCTTTTTAGGGACATGGATTTTATGAAACAAAAGGTATTATCCCATAGAATCGCTTGGGCTTCTAAGGTGTCTTGAATCACAGCGTCGGGAGCATCGACGCTCACAACTGTCTCCATGATCTTCAAAGTAAGATAATGCGATTTTACGATGCAAATTCAAAAAATATAAAGATGCTAAAGATGGAGATATTTTTTTCCCCGCAATACCTAATGTAATTAATTATACTTTATGTGTAATTAATAGCAGAAGATATTTTAATGAGCTCTTGATTGAAGAGCATGTATCCAAAACCAATTTTAGACTGCAAGGATTTAACATTTATGAAAGTTATGTAGTTTTCATACTTGTTTTGTTGTGCTTTCCTTTTTTAAACCAAAAGCCTAGAGTCATTTAAATCAAACAGAATTTATCTTTTTTTTTTTTTAACAGGAGCATTCAGATTAGGAATAATTGCATCTTTGCCAATGCAATTATTAGGGATTAGGGGAGAAATTTCTTTTTCGGACGCCGGAGTTAATTTTGGAAAGTTATTAACGAACGTTCATGTTATTGCTTTCCAAAATTACCTTTTCCGGATTAGTGGGCTTCGCCGGAGCCGAAATTACCTTTTCCGGAGGAGTTGGCTTCACCGGAGCACGAATTTGGGGTCTAGGGTTCCGGCTAAGACTTCTACCTCTGTTTTTGGTTTTTGGAGGGGGGAGAACAACCGGCTCAGGATTCGGATTCGACGTGCAGGAAGCATAACTGTGAACCAAAGATCCACATCCTTGGTTCAAAATGGCCGTTGTTGCATTCACCTGCCAACCGTTTGATCTAATTCCTGAAACGGGCATCCTTCTAGGAGCTCATTGCAGGGAATAAGTTGTTGCTCGGCTATGCCAATTAGACGGATATAGGAGCTTATGAAAGGTTCTTAACCATATATAAGTTGAGGGAGGCTTCATTTAAATTGTGCTTATTCAATTGGACTGAACATATCATAAATGCAATAAGCAATTATTTGATATCTTCACTTGCACCGCCTAACTTCGACTCATATGTGGCAATCAAGTCGGATTAGAATAGACTGAAAACTTATTTTCATGAAAAGGTTGGAAGATAAGATTAGAGAGAGTCGCCTTAGATGGTTTGATCACATAAAATGGCTGTCTGTCGATGACCCAATTAGGAAAGTGGAGATATTAGATTTGACATATGTTAAGAAAGGTAGAGGCAGACCTAAAAAGGCTTGGTTAGAGAATATTAGAAATGATCTTTCCTTATTAGATTTAAACGAGAATTTGACTTTTAACATGACACAATGGAGAAAAATGATTCATGTAAAGGCTTGATGTTGTTGTTGTATTCCTCAGCTCACACCTTCATCTAATTAAACTGGGTGGTATAGTTCTGTGCATCGTGTTTGCTGAGCCCTAACAAGCCTTATGCAGCTTTCAATGATGGTGATAATGAAAGCTAGGTTGGCAATTTCTTATTTAGATTTTTAGATGACGGATTTGTTGGTATACCAAACCTGATGTGTCAAGGAATTCGATGATAGAACTTAAAAAAAAAAAAAAAAAATCGATGATGATAATTAATGAAAGCTAGGTTGGGAATTGCTTAGTTAGGTTGGTAGACGAAGATGTTGCTTTGTTCATGTAATTTACTTCTCCTTGAACCTTAGCGTCTAGTACAAGTTATTAATTACTTCCCCATGCTAATATTTCAGCCTCAGCTACTAGTTGATATCTCTGATCTAAGACAAGGTTGCATGACTTTTTTAAAATCGAAAATGAAGATGAAAAACTAAGTACTATCTTAGAAATTGAATAATCGAAAGTTATAGTATGGAAAGTTAAACTCTCAATCTTTATCGATCGCCTACGGCTCATCTGAGCTTTCTTATGTTAGGTAACTCTCTTACCAGTTTAAGGCTTTGTTTGAGGCGGCTTTCTTTCTGCTTCTTAAAACAGTTTTGTATTATAAAGTTGCTTTAAGAAGTTGGAAGAAAGTCGTCTCAAATGAAGCATTCTATATTTATTCCAAAAGCTGATATTAAGAAGATCGATACCCTCATAACAGACTACAAATTCTCTCTTGGAATTTAGTTACTAGACATGAAGCTTATAGTGGATTGGGCTTGTTGAATTGTTCCACTGATCTTAATGTTGCATGCAAATGAAAAGTTTATTGACATGTTGATGGAATTCTTGTTAGCCCCTTCAGGAAGAAACTCAACGCCATAGCTGCTTTTCTTCACCAGCCAAACTTTAAAACATTGTTGAAAATGGCGAGCAACTATCGATCAGAGACCCTTTGGTGGATGGATGTTTTTAAGCGATTCGGTGAGACTGTTATTATTGTTTGTGATCTCGCTCTCAACTCTTTGCTTGAAGCCATTTATTTTAAATCATAATGCAAAGTTGTCTTTTTATAAACTGAATATGTCATCAAAAATTTATCTTGATCGGGCACGAATCTCAATGCAAAATCAAATTGGGACCATCCGAACTCCGATTTCAATGAACTTACAGTCAAACTGAATGTCTCAGAAATACAAACTAACGACACCAAATTCGACTCAATATGAGCCCAAATGAGTCAAAATCAAGGACCCGAAGCATTGTTGGAGGGTTCGAACCATAATTTGGATTACCAAACGGTTTCCAAACATTACGTGCTTATAGTCGAATCAAGCGTCTCGATGAGATGAATCCAACGAGCCCAAGATCGTCGAATTCCGACATCATTAAGACCTTCAAATGTCTGACTAACAGTCTACAATCAAGGAATTCAATATCGGTCGTCTATCCAACCACTCCCCATTTGCCCTTGATCTCACACCTATTTACGTGTCATGTCACTCCAGAAATATATAAATAGATCCATCATTTCTCTTGAGAGGGGATGGAAGCAAGAAGAGAAGAGGAGGAAGAGAAGGAAGAAGCTCATACTCGACCACCGCCTGAGTTCCGTCGGGCCACCGCCTGACGTCGTTGCTCCGCCGGACCACCACCTGAGGCCCTTACCTCTGCCGGACCACCACTTGAGGCCCTCACTTCCGTCGGACCACCACTTGAGACCCGCACCTCCGTCGGACCATCACTTGAGGCCTTGTGCTCCACCAGGCCACCGCCCGACTCCCGGATTCTGCTGAACCACCACCTGACATTCGGACTTCCACTGGACCACAACTTGAGGCCCTGTGCTCCACCAGGCCGCCATCTGAGGCTCGGACCTCCTCCGGACCACCACTTGAGACCCAGACTTCTGCTGGACCACCACCTGAGGCCCGAACTTCCGCCGGACCACTGCCTGACGTTGTTGCTCTGTTGGACCACCACTTGAGGCCCTGTGCTCCACCAAGCCACCACCTGAGGCCCAGACTTCCGCCGGACCACCACTTAAGGCCCTGAGCTCCACCAGGTCAACACCTGAGGCCCGGAATTCTGCCTAACCACCACTGAGGCCTGGACTTCCGCCGGACCACCATCTGAGGCCCGGACCTCCACCTAAGGTTTGAGTTTCTGTCAGGCCAACACTTGACTCCCAGAGTTCTACCAGAGTATCTCCCAACTACAACCGTCTTTTGAACCCCTGTCTACTACCAACGATGGTCTTTCTGACCTCCGTCGCCTACTACGGTCCTTCCGACCTACATTGTCATACAATGGCCTTTCTGACCCCGGTCTCCTACCTACTACGGTCTTTCCGACCTCTATCATATCGACTATGGTCTTGCCGACCAAACAAACATGTATATGTAACTCCCACCATGTAATGTGCTCTATATGATGTATATTTGTGATATTAAGCCAAGGCCTTCTCCTAAGGAAGGGCCTCACTTGTAATTGACTGCAAATATTAGTGGATTCATTCAAACTAGGCCAGACCCCGTGGTTTTTCTCCCTTTTTTCAGGGGTTTCCACGTAAAAACTCTGGTGTCTCTTATGAATGATACACTATTTTTCTTATTTTTGTGTGTGTTAGATCTTCATACAACGCTAAGACATTAAACTTCATATTTCTCTACCGCTGTAAATACTCCAGGACGCAACAATACTAAATCCAGGGCTAGAAACACCAAAAAAAATTTATTCCCTTGAGATTTTTTTCTTTACCGGGAGAACATGTCTCAATGGTTTTTAAAGTGCTGATGATTGTCATACCAATTGCATTCCGCCGTGATGCGGATGTTAAAAATAGTTATCATTTATTCTCTGAATGCCCAACTCTATATATATGGAATATCAGGCATCTCTTGTCTAATGAATTTTTTTTTTTTCTTTTCGAGAATTCTTTGATGCAAGTTCTCCAACTAGTACCTTTTGTCGCACAAAATATAAGAATCAAAATTTGTACATGTTCATTGTGAGTGTCAATATTTTAAATATTTGATGAGAAAGAAATAATAGGCTTCACAAGAACGATGGGTGGACCCCCTTATGCTCACTGGGGGCAATTGCCCCTCCTAAAAAAATTTAAATTTTTTATTATAGGAATTTTTACGTAATTTGTTCATCTCAATTTATTTATTAGTCTTTATTACAACTGTTTTTAGGCAATTGCATCCTCCCTCCCAAAAAAAGTTTTAAAATACTATATATGGTTTTTAGGAATTTGTCCCCAACATAATTAAACATATTGTATAGAGGTGTAATTGTCAGGTCGAATCCCGCCAGAGGGCACTGCCCCCTTGATTTCCCGACATATCTGCGAAGCGTACGACGATCAAGGTATGAACAAATAAGAATCGAATCAAATTCAAGGCCATTTCAACATGCATTTTATAGAAATTGAATGATTAATTATCTTTAGTGATCATTTTCTTTTTGACTCTATTGTTTTGTCAATGTTGACACGAAGGGTTGTCGAGCCAAATTTGAGGCAACACCAACAATTACTTATAAGTTCCCCCCCCCTGGAAATTAAAGTTAGTTCCACCCCTAGAATTGGTAACCCCCCGACATTAAGGTTGGGTCCGCCCCTGACAAAACAATCATATTTGATCAAAGAATTTGTTCTCTCTTATTGTTGAATCCAAATTTATTCATGTGTACGTAACATCCTAGTACTACTCGTGAGAGTAGTTAGGACATTAGAGCAATGGAAAGGAGAGATGGTCAAGTAATAAGAAGAGGACTCTTGAATTCTATTATTCTCTATAAATGGTAAAAAAGTCATGAACTCTTTAGGCGAGTGCCTCAACTTGGCCAGCTCTTCTTAGTTGAGTCCATCTTCCTCTCATTGGGGTGATTGTGCTTTAATCGAGTATCTCTTGACTTGGGAGAGTGTCTTCCCTAGTCAAGCTTCATTAAGGCGAATGCCTCCCTCAATATGGCTCCTTAGATTCAGATGACTTGTTCGGGAAAAATTATTCTGTACAGAGTTCATACCCCAATAAAAATATGCCACGTCTGGTACCGAGCGGTACCGCAGCTCGGTACCCCTCGGTACCTAAACATAAACCGGACGGTTCTCCCGTCTAGTATCCGCACATAATAATCTCTCCTTGATCGGGCTCTTCTGAGAGGTGAGTGCCTCTATTGATTATTGCCACTCTGATGTTGAGTTCACGTAAATGGTTACACATATCATTTTCCTAGTTAAACTGAAGGCTGTCAAGTGGAGAACGTATAAGCATTGGGTGGATGAGATGGAAGATTTCCTTTATTCATGGATCAAATTTTCATGTTTTTCCTCTTGATTTTCATCTGGTTACTCAGTTTCTTTCCTGGTTATTGTTTTGAAAGTGTTCTTTTGTGCTCTCTTTACATCCACCTTTTTTTTTTTTTTTTACATTCACCTCTCTTATCTCATTCATCATCTATATTAGGGTTATCACTATTTGACACTACCCAAAAATTCGACCCTAACCGGACCCAAAAAGTTCGGGTTATGGTCAACCTGTTTGGCAAAGGTCATGTTTGGGTTTCAGGATTCAGTCCGTTTGAAAATTCGGTTAGGTCTAGGTCGGGTCAAATGGTAGCGGGTTGATGTCTGGTTCGGCCCGACTTCGACCCATAACCAAATTTTTGACACTCCTAATCTATATAACAAAGAATAGTAGTAAACTCAACATAGCTTTATTAGCTCTGGATATGGAGCTCTTTTTTAGTTGGAGTCCTTCGCTTATACTTCGTATTAGTTGCTAAACTCAATCAAAATTGGGCTTTCTGCCCATGAACTTGTCTCTTTCTATCCTATATCACTCAAATTTTTTTCCCAACAGGTTTTGCGTATTAATTTAAAAAAAAGAAATCGAGCTTAACAATCGAGTCATGTTCAAGCTTCCTAAATGAGCTTGAGTTGAGCTCGAACTCAATAAAAGCTAAACAAACTTAGCTAGATTAGACAAATACTCGACTTGACTCGACTCATTTACCCCTCTAGTTGTGTTTGCTATATGGCTATTATTCAATCAAAGTTCAACCTTGCATAATTTTGTTTAAGTTTATTTATTTATTAATTTTATTAATTTCGAGCCCAGTTTGAATATTTTGATTATGATCTAAATTTTAAAATTTTGTCCAAAATTATTTATTAATATTTTTACTGAGTTCAGACCATTATTTAATTTTATTTTAACTTAACTAATTTTAAATTTGATCTTAATTTTGCTTTAAAAATGTGGCCTTAAAGCTAGGCATGCCGAAATTTGTAGGTTTAATTTTAATCAAAATTAATATAATTTATTCAATATTATTTAAATTATTTGATGAAATTTAAATATTACTAATATCTGATTTAAATCTACATATCTAACTATTGATTTAACATTTTCTTCATGTCTCGGCCTATATCTCTAATAATAACTATAATTTTCAAAGTGTATATATAATATGTAAAAATTTAATTAAAAAATATAGAATAAATCATCAAATGAACAACTAAATATTATTAGATAAATATTTTTCTAAGCTCTTAATATGCATATATTAAATAATATTTATGTTCACTTTTTTTTTTCTTTTTTATGATACATTTTAAATTTTTTTCAAATTTAATCAAATATACAAAATTAAAAAATGTTTATATTATTAAATTGAGTGATTTCTTCTATTACAAAATCTAGGTAGCTTTATGATAATTGTTAGTTTTATGTGGAATCTAATTTTGTCGATTAATCAAATTGTATTGTTGTCTCATATCTAAATATCAACGAACGACTTTTGGGATGGGGTGGGGCAGGCAGTGCTCCCCTTGTTTGGGATTTTTATTTGGTCCGGTGCAAGGACCTAGAGGAAGGTTCGGTTTTGCCTAAAAAAGTGCAAATACCGAGTTTTTTGAAAAACTCGGTATTTGCACTTTTTGACCTATTTTTGCCTAAAACCGAACCTTCCTCTACATCCAGTGAAAGGACCTAATAATTGCTCCCTTGTTTGGGGATCAGAGGCCTTGTTCTCATAATTTTTTTTTTTTTCATATAGTGTTGCAGTGCTGTAAATTAGGACACTATAACGTTGTACATTTGTGCATTGCACCATCTTAGGAACCTATCTTGACTTGGAAATAAAGAACGGAGTGCTACATAGCTTCAGAACAAGCGTCACAACGTTGAAAGTTGGACTGGAGGCAGAGTGGAGCGATGCGGCGCTCCAAACCTCTGTGCCACAACAATATTATTCAGGTTGAGCTTTATTTCTGAGCTTTTATTTCTTACTTTTTTTTTTATTTCACTTGAAGGATTGCAACTTTGATATATTAAAAAGAGTCTTTCTTCCTATTATATTATTTATGTAGAATGAAGAGAGAAGTGAAAAGAGACAATAAAGAGGCATGAGAAAATCTATCTTTAGTTTTTTCCTCGCTTCGAATTTTTTTGATGTTATGTCATGAGGTTTATTTTCGCTGTTTTATTTTTTTCTCATGCTTAGTTTGGGACGATTTTTTTACTGCTTTTTAAAACAATTTTTTAATAAAAAATTAAAGTTTATTAAAAAAAAAATCTTTTTTAAAAAGCAGTAAAAAAGCCAACCATAACCGGAATCTTATTTTTCTTGGTGTGCGTTTTTCTTTCCAACAATAATTAAAATGTGATTCAATTTTTTTAACCAACGAAGTATTTATTACCAAAGTTCGTCAACTTCATGAATATATGTAGCCTTCTTCAACACTTTTAATAAAAAATTAAAATTTATTGAAAAAAATCTTTTTTAAAAATCAGTAAAAAAGCCAACCATAACCGGAATCTTATTTTTCTTGGTGTGCGTTTTTCTTTCCAACAATAATTAAAATGTGATTCAATTTTTTTAACCAACGAAGTATTTATTACCAAAGTTCGTCAACTTCATGAATATATGTAGCCTTCTTCAACACGTAATAACTTTAAAAAAAGATCTAAGAAAAAAACATTGTAAAAGATAAAATAAATAATAGAGCACGTTTTTTAAAACAGGAATTATGTTGCTGTTAGTATTTCCTAACTTCTCTCTTGCATGTGGTCGCCCTTTTCAACATTTTATTTTTTGTATTGTGACATATATATGCTGCTTTAGATGGAACTTTTATTCTATCTAGTATGCAGAGGAATATTCAGTTTTAGACAAAAAAGTGTCTGTACCGAGTTTTTCGCGCCTGTACCGAGTTTTTTGCGCCTGTATTTAGTGAAAAAACTCAGTACAGGCGCTTTTTTGCCTAAAACCGAACCTTCCTCTGCGTACGTTCACTGGATAAAATAAAAGTTCCTTTAGATGTGGGCGTTGTGATATGATGGTCTGCACTCTGCAGGGACATTCATGATTCATTGAATGTTATTGTTCATGAACCAATTAATTTGCTTGTTTTTTGAAGGAGGATTAACAAATAAATCTTTCAAATTTCTAATAATTAAATTAATTATATAGATAGGTTAAGGGTTTGGTTTCGGGAATGAATCAAATTATCCGAATATGACCTGATGACCTGTTTTGATTAAAGGAATTATAACTATTCAAATATAAAATTTAGATTAATTGATAAAAAATAGAGATATTATATCAACAAGTAAAAGAATATAGGAAAAAAATAAATGGAACATTTTTTACTCAAAATCTGGTTCGCGGGTAATAGGTTAACTCAAACCCTGGCCATTATCTTTTTTATCCCGTTGGGTAGCCTCACGGCAATTAGATAGAATAATTATTAGGTCCGGTGACCGGACGTAGCTCTACGTTCAGTCACCACTGAGATCGCGCCACGTGCTCTTACTCTTTACCGCGCGGCTCGACGACTTGACCCGGACCGGAACCCGGAAATGCTATGTTCGCGTATTGTTAGATATTACTCAGTATTTACTCGGTATTGCTCTGTATTACTAGGTATTGCTTGGCAATAACGAGAAATACCTCTCTGTGAAGACCAATACCGAGCAATACTGAGTAATACCGAGTTTTTCTTAAAAAAACTCGGTATTGCTTGTATTGCTAGGTATTTGTCTTCACATAATGATATTTCTCGTTATTGCCGAGCAAAATCGACAAATATCTAGCAATACCGAGCAATACCTAGCAATACTGGGTTGTCATGGATTTAAAAAACGCACTTGCAACATACCCACTATTCGTCGGGTCGGGTCCACATTTTTGTGCCTGCTACGTGGCGCGATCTCAGTGCCGGCCAAACGTAACTCTATGTCCGTTCATCAGACCAAATAAAAGTTCTAGGAGATGACCGACCAGCCTATACTGAAAATATTTCTTACTTTTATATGACCTTTTGAGCGTTGCGAGTTTTTATTTTGAAGTGTTCACTTCTCTCTTCTTCTAATTTAGGGTGAGCATCTAAGGAGCTTTATGGCTTCAAAGTATAAAATAGTGTTTAGTTGTATTTTTGTTTTCGCTTTGATATAATTATTATTTTTTGTTAATGAAATTGGGTTGTGCTCAATAATTACACAGGTGGATTAATTATAATGCTACAAATGATATGTTGTGCATAATTGGAGAAGAGACATATTTTATGATTTATAACTCATTATTAAAAAAATTTAAAATTAAAACATCCAAAGAACAATTAGACAAGTAGATGTTCTTTAAAAAAAATTAATATAGAAAATCATCACTTAGTTTTAATTAAAATGAATTTAAATTTTACATTATAGAATTTTTTATAATTTTTAAAAAGTATGAAAATGTGTTATTTTATTTTAAAATAAATTTAAAATAATAAAATATTTACATATAATAAGCAAACTGAACTCAACTGCACGTTAAGATTTCGTTTGGGATCACTTTTTTGTTATTTTTTAAAATAAAATTTTAGTATAAATTTTTAAAAAAATTATATTAAAAATTATTTTAAAAATTAATAAAAAAAATGTCTCAAATAAAACCGAAAAATCTTTGTTCTTCTACTCCATCTGGGAACGCGATTGTCAAATTGAATTCTTTCCTTTTGTCTGCGAGTGATTTAAAGTCTCTTTCTTCCATCATTTTCGGTTAATTTTAGCAGGAAATTAATTAAGCATGTGTGGAATGCTTTACATGCATGGATGATTGCTTTTCTTTCAACTATTTGGTATTTATAGGTTATTTGATTTTATGTATTAAAAAATGTAAAATATAAAAATATAGAAGCTTTGAATTTTAAATTTTTTATGAGAACATAAAATCAATTTAAGAAAAAAAAAATGTTAATATTTATGAATTTAAGTCTTGCACGATTGCTTCATTTGCAATGATCCATATGGGCAGCAGCCTGAGTCCTAGATGCGTTGCATCTACTACCACATTTTGTTACTTCAATTTTGATAATTATGGTGGTATAGTTGTGGTTTTTTGCCCGCATAAGTTTTTTTTAATTTTTTCTTATGTTGGGCTGTTTTCTCAGTTAATTTTTTGATTACTTGTATTTGTTTTTTACTTTTCAAGTAATAGAAGGGCTTTCTGCCCCAAAATTTCCCAAAAAAAAAAAAAAGCCAACTCAAACTCGGACTGAATTAATTAACGAAGTTGAAGTGCAAGCCACGTGGAGATTAAACGGGTAGCACTCATCACGGATTTTATCGTATATTAAGCTCTAATGAATAGATAGCATTTAATCCTTTTTGTACCACGTCACGTGACGTCAAATGTAGGTGGGCCCTCCACTTATTTCTTCACGTGAAAGACGAGTCTCCGTTGAGCACCGCTCTCCAATTAATTAAAAAATAAAATCAGGTCAGAAGATTTTATTTTTTTAAGTGTTAAACAAATTTCAACATAGTTTAAATAATAATTAAAAATTAAAACGAGCGGAGGTAACTTTGGAGTTCATATAATTTTATTATGATAATCTAAAAAATATAATATTTGACACTTTTTAATAATATTTATTTTATTTTTTTTGTAAATTTAAGTATTTTTATTTTTAATATTTTAAATAGAAAACCGTATATTTATGTCATTTAAGAAAGAAGGCTACCTTCTCAACGAGCAAGTTCATGTCATTATCATTACTTCCAATCCAACAGAAGAATAGCGAGGAGGTGTGCCTTTGGATCCGACTAGGGATGTCAAAATGGGTTTTTGGGTTAGAGTTCAGATCCAACCCAAAACTTGACCAGCCTTCAACTGATACGGCTCGAACCATACCTGATTAGATAGACGGGTCAGAAATTAAGACCCATACCCAACCCGTCACTAATCCAAGTCGACTCAACCCGACCCGCTAGCACAGGCAATTGCTCGAGAGAGTGCTGGTCAGTGCAGGGAAGCAGGCGAGGGGTCGTGCCACATGCGGACAAGCCGCGAGCGAGTGAGGTGGCATGTGGGCAAGTGCATATGGGCGTGAAGAGCAAGCAAGCTTGCGCGCTGCATGCAGGCGTGAGGTGAGCGCAAGGTCGACCACGAGTCCGCGATGGACTAACAAGCAGATTGAGGATGAGAGATGAAGGGTAGACAACGATAGAGAGGTTGTGAAACCCCTTAAGTTAAATGAGCTAAACTCTTAAATATCAAGGCATCTTTTACTGTAATTGTTAGAATTTTATTTAAGAAACTCTGTAGTTAAGTGTGCTCATCATGGAGAAATCCTGAGATGTGTTATCTCATGTGAAGTTACACTAATATGACAAAACTATGAGGCCCTTAAGCCAAAACAGACAATATCTTGATAGTTAAAATTTTATGCTGTTACAATTTGTATCAGAGAAATACATCAGCCGGAAGATGGGAACTAAGTGTCATACAAAATAAAGTGCAACTCTATGGGAGCCACCTCTTGAATCATGTATGGGACAAAATGCTACGTTGCGGGAGTCGTCACTTGAACTTGTAGGGGTCACCTCTAGATTCCTATTTGCCTAGTGGAAGATTTTGGGATGGGGATAACAAGGATACAAGTACTTAAGAGGTGGAGATTATAAAACCCCTGAAAAGTAAAAGAAGTTAAACTCTTAAACATTAAGATGAACGAGTCACTTTTTGTGTTAATTTCAAATTTTGTTCTGACCTGAACCTAACACAAATGTTCATTCGAGTTAGGATTTGAAACCCCAACCTAACTTGATTTCCAAACAGATTGACCCAAATCCATAATTTTTTGATCGAGTTACAATCGAGTTTTTAGATCGTGTCAAATATTAACACCCCAAGATTGAAGGAACGTCGTCAAAGGAGGCTAAAAGGTTATTTAGCGACTCCTTCGAAACTCTACCTCTGACGTGAAGCAGGCGAAGCTGAAGAGCAATGAATATATAATAGGAGAAAAGGAAAAGAAACCCAACCAAACCTAAGGTTAAAACAAGAGCAAAACAGGCATTACCAGGAAAGTAGAACACAGGAAAAAAAATAATTATGTTTAATTAAAATTAATTAAGAATATTGTTGCGTCCTAGAATATTCGCGGCGGTAGAGAAATATATGGTTTAACGTCTTAGCATTGTACGAAGATCCAGCACACAAGCAGATAAGAGAGGGGGTGAAACATTCATAAGAGACACCAGAGTTTTTTACGTGGAAAACCCCTGAAAAGGGGGAAAAACCACGGGGCCTGGCCCAGTTTGAATGAATCCACTAGTATTTGTAGTCGTTACAAATGAGGCTCTTCCTTGGGAGAAGGCCTTGGATTGATGTAGCAAATGTACATCATATACAGATTGCATTACATAGTAGGAGTTGAGGGCCTCTGAAGAAGGTGAGGGCCTCGGGTGAAGGTGATGGCCTCGGGCGGTGGTCCGGTGAAGCTCCGGCGGTGGTCCGGTGAGGCTCAGGCGGTAGTCCGACGAAGTTTCAGTGGTGGTCCGGCGAGGCTTCGGCGGTGGTCCGACGAAGTCCAGTCGGTGGTCAAGGAGGAGCTTCTTCCTACTCTTCCTCCTTCTCTTCTTGATTGGACCCCCCCCTGTGAAGAAAGAGGGCTATATTTATAGATTTTCTGGAGTGGCATGGCCCGTAAATAGACGTGAGATCATGGACGAATAGGGAGTGGTCAAATGGACGACCAATGTTGAATCATATGATCGTGCATCATTCTTTTGACATTTGAAGGCCTTAGAGATTTCGGTGATCTTGGGCTCGTTGGATTTGTCTCGTCAAGCCGTTCGATTCGAGTGTAAGCTCGTTAAAATCGGAGACCGTTTGGTAACTCAAATTACGTTTTGAACCTTCCAACAGCGCTTCGGGTCCATGATTCAGACCTATTTGGGCTCGGATTGGATCTAATTTGGTGTCGTTGGATTCGCATTTCCGAGACGCTCAGTTCGACTGTAAGCTCGCTTAAATCGGAGTTCACGTGCTCCCAAATTTAATTTTTGAAGTTTCCGATTTGAGATTTGCCTCGAGATTCGTGTCCGATCAAGATAATTTCATGATGACGTATCAAATATAATATAAAATAACTAATAATTAATTATTTAGATTAATTGATAATTAACTTTGATTCAACTTATATATTTATAATAAAAAGTTAGTGATGATAATTAAATTTAATAAGTAATTCATAAAAAAATTAAAATTAAAAAGTTCTTTCTTACTAAAAAGTAAAAACAATGAGTAAGAAAGTTGTCCCATACAGATGGTAAGTGATGGAGTTTATAAAACGTGGGCTCCCGAATTCTGTATTTCTTCTCCAACCGCCCTCATCACAAATCCCATTCTCTCTCTAAAACATCCTCTCCGTACCCTCCCCCGTCCTCCCTCTCTCTCTAAAACCATCAAGCAATCGTCATCCATGATATAAAGCGCCAAAGCGGCGTGGAGCTGATGAAAGAGATGGATATTTGAATACGATTCTATATCAGGCTTCGGAAATTTGAATACGATCGAAGAATGGCACACGGAAACTTCGACTGCGACACCGAGCTCTGCCTCACTCCCGGCGGCCGCCAGAGCAGCAACACTGGTTTGATAAGAAGGTATAATTTCTCTCACTCCCCTTTCTGGTTCTTATTGTTGTTTTCATTTTAAAAATTTTCATGAAGTTCTAAATGATTGGAAATATGATCTCCTCGTTAATTAATAAATTTGATGATGGAAGGTCCAACGCCGGAGACATCGCCGGCGGCGAACAGCAGCAGGAGATTACGATGTTGTATGGAGGTCAGGCCTGCGTCGGCGATGTTACTGAAATACAGGTTTCTCTCTCTCTCTCGATTCTATCTATCTATAGAAATTATTAGATGCAAATTTACTAGGTTGTGGACAAAAACCAAGAAAGTTAAATTTTAATTTGCAGATCAAGAATCTAGGCCTGAGATAAGGCTTTGTTTGGGACGGCTTATTTGTTGTTTTTTAAAGTAATTTTTCAATATAAAATTAAAATTTTTATATTGAAAAGTTGATTTAAGAAGTAGTAAAAAAGTTATCCCAAACAAAATCTTTAGATCATCAAAGATCGTTCAAAGATTGAATCCATTTTTAGTTAAGTCGAGCTCAAATCAAACCAAATGGATTAAGCTATAAGCAAACATTTTTGGGTTCTGATTTTGAGCTCATTTCAAGCCGGGCTTGAATATATTAAATATCAATAGAACATATATTAAATATTGAACAATAAAAAAAATAATAATTGAGCTGACTCATAAAATTTGAGTATGATCAAAATAAGATGAGCGAGCGGATTGATCTAGAAGAAGCCAACTCAAGCTACAACAGACTTATAACTGTTGAACTGATGGCCAGAATTAGACCAGCTCACAAATCAGCCGCCCACAATCAGATTCTATATGAAATGTGAGGTCAATAATACTAATTTCAATGAAATAAAATAAGAATTATAAAATTTATTATTAAAAGTTATCAAATAAACAAGTAATACAATCATTCCCTCCAATGAAAAAGAAAAAAAAAATAAAATAATTAAGTTGAGTATATTTGAAGGCAACCCTTTTTATACCATTACTCGGAAAAAATAATCAGAAAAAATGATAAAGTTATTTAAAAAATAATAAAAAAATAAAAATTATACAAAAACTTAAAAAATCCTAATAAAAAAATAAGATCGATCGGATTTTAAATGATATCTTAATAATATAATCATTGTGAAATAAGGTTCATCGAGAACTTTTGAATATTTTTATGTGAAAAAAATAAATATTGAAATACAGCTTTATTATTTTAGTTATCTTAAAAAATTAATTAAAAAAGCACGAAATAAGAGCTGTAAAATCAAATAAAAAAGATTTTGCTAATAAAAATACTCTATTATTAAAAAAAATAATATATAATCCACTTATAGAATCAATGTCTGAACACCCAAAGTCCCACCCACCCAATTACGCGCTTTATTGGGTGGGTGCACGTGGGAATCACCGCTGTAACATTCACTCACTTTTATCTAGAAGAAAACAAATGTGAAGCACATTTTATACAAGTAAAATACTAAACTGAACAATAACTGTGAAGCAGAATTATTGAAATTATATTTCCTAAAAAATTATAATTACTAAATTGTGTCGTATATTTATAATTTATTATTTCTTTTAAGAAAAAAATAATAATTTGAAACAGGAAAAAAGAAGGATTAAAATAAGCAAAGTATAAAAATATAAAAAATGAAGATTTAGTAAATTTTTTGCTCTTCAACAAATATTAAATCCTTTTTTTATTTTATTATAGCATGTAATATAAATATTTATATCGAAATATAAAATTTTAAAAAGTTATTTTATTTTGGCATGTAATAGAAATATTTTTTTATCTGAGTAGCATTTATCCTTTTCAAGTATTGGTAAGTAAGAATCACTTTAAAAAAACTCTCAACATTATTCTTTTTTTCTTAAATAAATTAGAATGTCCTCATCCATTTTTTATTTTATACCATCCATTTTTATTCATTACAAACACTCACCATTGCGCACGACAACAATAACAAATCAAAGTCTTAGTTATTCAACTACAAGAAACTCATTATTACCGACGGCAATTTCCGGCGGTGATTTGATCATCGGAAACTCTGTCGGTATTGAGTGAATTTTCTGTGGTGTTCAAAGCAAAACTTATATTTCGTTTGAGACATTTCTTAATTATTTTCTAAAATAATTTTTCTAGTACAATAATTTTTATTGTACTAAAGCTGTTTTATAAGAAAATTGTCCTAAACAAAATCTTAGTACACCGTTTTATCATTCATATTCTACTTCATAGTAATATTCATATGTAATATAAGCTAATGCTTCTCAATAAATAGCTCACTTGAAGCTATGAACCTTACTTTTGTTAAAGATGATCGTAAAAGTATATTGATTTGGTGAAAGAAATGCAGGCAAGGGCTATCATATGCATGGTTAGAAGAGAGATGAAGGAGATGATGGGGAGTAGCAGCGACTCATCTTCTCTTGCTGGTTCATCATGGTCAGCTGCGCTGCCACCTCCATCATTTTCAGAGCCATTGATAGCAAATCCGGGGCTCTCGATGAAGAGATCTTTGCAAAGATTTTTGCAGAAGAGGAAAGCTAGGGTTTATGATAGCATTCCTTATCAGCCTCAGAAGAAAGACAGCATGTATTAAGAGGATAATTAGCTCTCTCTCTCTCTCTCTCTCTCTCTCTCTCTCTCTCTCTCTCTCTCTTTTAGGTTTCTAAGGTATTTATCTTGCATTTATACTTTTGTTAATCTTTATTAATATGTGGTATTGATATTTTATGGATTACTTGATCTGGTTTGATAATATGTCTGTTAACTTCTACTTTCTTGACGATGGCAGATAATGATCTTATTAGTATTGGTGGGCATCAACTTTGGTATTTAAGTTTTATCAAATTAGCATTGGTGAGAACTTGACAACTTATCATAAGAAGTCTTAAATTTTAGCTATGTAAGTTTTTTAAAATTCTTAAAACACTCATTTTTTAGATTTTTCTTGTAGAATCATGCAACATAAATAGAAATTATTAGTGATTATGATTTTCTTGGTGCTTGCATAAATTGGAATTGTGTATCATAACAAATTACAATGGAACATATTTGAAATTTGATTTGGAGAAAATAGCCTAATGATTGATGCTAACTTTGTTATAATATCATAAAATAGGGCTAATTTCCATCGTCAATACAATAATTTAAGTTTAAACCCTAATCTTGATCATTATTTTCTCTATCGAATATATCAACTTACGCATGTAGTGGTGTAACTAAGTAAAGCCGACTCATAAGAGACCTTAGCACTTATGGATAAGTGGCTTGTGGGTCGAGCTTGACGTGCTAGCAATCCAAATTTAAATTGGCTCTAACTTAATTTGTCAACTCATGAACACGCTAATTTTAAAAAATGCTGATATAAAATACACTTAAAATGTTAAAATATAAAGTTATAAAAATATTTAGAAATCTTATCTCTCCTTATCTCAAGGGAAATTTATTTATTTTTCTTCTCATTTTATAATTCTTCTTATAATACTATTACAATATTTATTTGAATTAAAATCATCTTCTCTCTTTCACAATAAATGGATCTCTTCGTGAGCCACAATTAAGTTCTATTAATCAGTTAAGCTCAAGCTCAAATTGGAAGTGAGTCGAACTTGACTCTACTCATTTACATCATTACACATAATAATTTATCCTTTACGCAACATCAGTATAAAATAATTTATTTTTTTTAATTTTAAAAAATCACCAACGTCCTTTTTTTAATCTTAAAAATGTAATTAATCATTTTAATCTTCCTGACTCTAATAGATACTTTACAGTCTTTATTGTAAGTAGCACACTTAGGTTGACTTTATTTCTTAATCTTATAAATTAGTGTCATTTTTTTATTTGGAAATACTTTTTTTGTGAGAAAAACCCAAGAAATTTTTAATAATTAAATTTATTAGAATATGATTATTATAAATATGTTACCTTAGACTTTTATTGAAATTTTAATAATAATCACACCATCTCTTACAAATTCTATTTTTAAAAATACTTTTACAACTAACATAATTTAATTATCCTTAAAGCGGTGGACTATCTTAAATAGGCCCGTTCGGCCCTTCTCAAGGCCCAAGCTAGGTTTCTAATGCTTTACCTGAAGATCCAAAAATAATTGCCATAAAAATACTAGAAATAAAACTAAACAATAACTATTACTTAATAATTTCTGTTTAAAATAATATTCTCAAACTACACTTGAGATAACTATAGCGTCATGAGAAAAATTATTAGGTTCGGACACCGGACGTAGCTCTACATCCAAACGCCAATAACATGTCTCCACGTGCTCTTACTCTTTATCGTGCGGCCCGACGAACCGACCCAGGCCGGAATCCGGTATTGCTATGTTCGGGTATTGCTAGGTATTGCTCGATATTGCTAGGTATTGCTCGATATTGCTAGGTATTGTTAGGTATTGCTTGTCAGAAACAAGAAATACCGCTATGTCAAGACCAATACCTAGTAATACCGAGTAATACATAGCAATACCGAGCAATACCTAGTAAAACCGGGGTATTTCTAGGTATTGCTCGGTATTGCTAGGTATTGGTCTTGACAAATTGATATTTCTCGTTATTGCCGAGCAATACCGAGCAATACCTAGCAATACCCCGGACTGCACAAATCAGCCAATACATAGCAATATTGGGTCCGAGTCATCGGGCCGCGTGGTATAAAATAAGAGCACGTGGCGACATGTTATTAGAGTCCGGATGTAGAGCTATGTCAGGTGTCCGGACCTAATAATTTGACAGTTACTAAGTTGTGAGAAAAATATTTTTTTTTTGAAAATTTTAATGAAAAAAAAAACTATTTAATTTTAGCAATTTTAATTATAAAAAATAGCTAATCACAATAAATTTTTTAAAAAATAGCAGAAAAAAGTAAGAAAATAATAGCCAACAGAACTATAGTTGTGATCTAAAAAATAAAATGTTGAAAAAGTTGTCCCAATTAGGTCCTATTTTCTTTATTTTGTCAATTTTCGACTTTTCGTGATTAAATCCAATAAACTTATTTTTAATTTCAAAATATATTTTAAAAATCCCAAAATATTAAAGTAATATATTTTGATGTGTTTTAGTTACAATTTTAATGATTTAACCTGAGTTTTAGGTTTCGTTTGGGACAGCTTCATTATTGCTTATTAAAGCAACTTTCTTATAAAAAATAAATTTTTA
Source organism: Dendrobium catenatum (assembly GCF_001605985.2). Taxonomy (NCBI): domain Eukaryota; kingdom Viridiplantae; phylum Streptophyta; class Magnoliopsida; order Asparagales; family Orchidaceae; genus Dendrobium; species Dendrobium catenatum. The sequence continues at coordinate 2,829,320 of NW_021318852.1, forward strand.
TATTAAAAGGCTACTTTAAGGAGTCATAAAATCGTCCCAAATGAAGCCTCAATCATTTTGATTGAATATTTTGAAGATGCCAAACAACTAATATACATCCGATTTGATTTTATTTTTAATTTCAATTTCAACCTAATTTGTTAAGAAGACATATCAAAACCCACTTAGTGCTCATTGCTAACATATTTTATAGCTTAATAAATGATTTGATTGTCAACAATATTTGACATTTTCTTGAAAAAAAAAACTGTTCTTTACTTCAATGATTCTTTTCAATCAACATCAGAACCTTAAAGATCTTTTAATGGCTTTGGTTGTTTAGTTTAGTTCTGCCTTTCTCATTTATAAACTAATGCTTTTAGCATTAAATGTTGTGTAGAAAGTGGTTTAGGTAGGTAATATGCTTACATTGGGAAGCAAATTGCAATAAAAAAACTATCAGAAATGAAGCCTTAATTATAAGGTGTCTATATTTAATTTTAAGGAATTTTTATATACATTATTTATGTATCTACCACCAGTGAGATCACTTCCTATTCGACAACAACAACACCGTCGTCTGAGGCGGAGAAGCTCGGAGCGAGCGATTCTATCCGAAGCACTTAAGTCCTCAACAACGAAGAAATGGAGAAAATGAAAAGAAAACCTAAAGAACATGGAGTGGAAAGACCTACTCTGCTCGAGCGAAGGGAGACACGAGTTTTAATGGGAGGTAATGAAGTGGTATTTTAGATGAAGAGAATGATATTTAGGTGGTAGATAAATAAATATTATAGTTTAAGTATTATGTATGTAAATATAATAGTTTTAGGTGTTACGTATACAATAAATATTATAGTTTTAGACACGAGTTTTCATACTGTTTTTTGAAGCAGCTTTTTTAATACAAAACTTTTAGTTCAACAAAATTTTAAACTAAAAAATTTTTTTAGAAAGCCGATCCAAACGAAGCCTTAATCTTACATTGGATAGTTGAAAAAAAAAAACTAATTTAAAATATATTAAACATTTAGCCCTCAGTTATAATATTAAGTTTTGGGGTTTAAAATAAATTTGTTCGATGATATATTTGGCCTAATTTTAATTAGTTCTCTCTCAATTGGCATTTCATGTTAGATTGCCCCACCAATAGGCCACAATCTTATAGTAAATTTTATCATGAGGGAAAGAGAGCTGCAAAACCTAATGCGAATATGGATTGAGTCAGAAAATAATTAAAATCTAGGAGATGTGTAAGCCGCATGAATCAAGAGATGAAAAATAATTATTAATAATTTAAATCAATTTAGTCTTCAGTATACAATGTGAAATTAAATTAATATTTTAATGTATTTTAATAAGTAATAATTATTATAAAGCTAATGACGAAGATAGGAAAACTATGGCACTCCTCACAATAAAATAAAAAAAAATCTAAAATTTTGAGAGAGGGTCTGCTTCGGAATAGTAAGTTGTAGCTTTTTGTAAAAACGGTTATAAAATTGTTGTGAGGATAGTAACTTTTTTTAAAGTTGTTGTAGAGGGAAGCTTATATATAACACCTAGAAAGTCAGTGTACCATTCAACCCGTTTCGACATGACCAGATTCAAGGTAATCTGTTAAATTTATGTATTTAATCCTTCTGCATATGTTTGGGAATATTCAGTGCGCATATATTCTGAAATGGATTTTGGGGGTTTGTTTACAGTTTGAAAAAGTTTGAATTTTTTCCCAAGGGCGCCACGACACTGGTGTTGGAGGCGTTTTGGTGCTAAGATCTAGAAATTTTAGAAAAAAATTCAACATGAAGACGCTGGGGGTATCGCTGTGTAGCTATAGGCTCCCAAAGGGAATATCGTGGCGGGCGCTGTTGCGAGTCACGGTGCTCGACCTGAATTCTTTTTTTTTTTTTTTTAAATCAATTTATGCTAAAATGTCAATTCATTTTAATCTTGGTTTGTTGGCTAATGAGATAGAGAGAAATCTTTCTATGGAGGTTGTTTGAGAGCTTTAGATCTATTTTGATGTTTTGGTAGGTTGTTAATTATCTAATTTTGAGTTCAAGTAGTTTTAAGTTTTATTTGGGACATTCTTTAATTTGAATGTTTTCTAAAATAAAGTTTTAGCACAAATTTTTTTTAAATTATAAATTTTTGTACTAAAAAGCTGCTTTAGAAAACAATAAAAAAATTATAAGAAATGAAGCCTTAATTATAAGTTGGCTATATGCCTATATTTAATTTAGAGAAAATTTTATATACATAACACTTTAAACTATTCTATTTACATAGTTAACAACTAAAATACATTATTTATGTATCTACCATCAGTGAGATCACTTCCTATTCGACAACAACAACATCATCGTCTGAGGCAGAGAAGCTCGGAGCAAGTGATTCTATCCGAAGCATTTAAGTCCTCAACAGTGAAGAAATGGAGAAAATGAAAATAAAACCTAAAGAACACTGGAGTGGAAAGCACGAGAAGACCTACTCTGCTCGAGCTGTAAAGACTGTTTTTCCTCCCAGGATCGTCCAGGACGAAGTGGATCGTCCCGGGACGATCGGTACAGGTTGTGAAGAAAAGTTCTGGCGGGAAGGTTTGTCCCAGGACGAACTGGGTTCGTCTGGACGAAAATTTTCTAGAGAGCAAATCGTCTGGGGACGCTATTTAATTTCGTCTGAACGAAAATTTTCCAGAGGGCAAATCGTGCCGGGGCGATTTGCGATCGTCTGGGACGATCTAGATGGATATATATTGAAATGAGATTGTTTTGACGAGAGAGAAAAGCCGAGGAGAAAGAAAACCGAACGAAAAAGAGGATTTTTGAGCGACTCCGGTCCGTTTTCGTCCGTTGCTGTAGTTGAGAAAGTTGACCGGCACGAGGTAAGGCACATTCCGCCTTTCTCTATTTTCAGAAAAGATGTTTTTGACGATTTTTCTGTTCCGAATTTTATTTTTGTTAGCGAATAATTGATTTTATTTCGCATTGATAAAGATTTTACAGCGTAACTTTTGGTATGTTTTCCAGATGATAATTGTGCACGTTTTGAGTATTGTATGGAAGATTTTTATCTGGTATATATTTTGAATTCTGCGGCGTTTTAATTGAATTGTGAATTATCAGGATGTTGAAAAATATTTCATTAGTACAATGAAAGTCTTATAATGTTGTTGTGTATATTCTGTGGTAATTTGGTAAATTTCTGAAACTGTGAATTTTGTGTAAATTCCGTATACTGTCGTTATGCCGCTAACGATTTTCTGATGAAATTTGATTTTCTAAATTGAATGTTTTGATGTGCTGTGATATCAAAAGGGAGTTATAAGGGGTCGGAATCCTTTGTGATTCCGTTGTCTGGGTCCAGGAAATCTGAGAAATTTGAAAATAAGTTTTGTTCTGAAAATTCGGTATATCTGTTATGTTCTGGTGCTACAAGCACAAAGGGAGACATAAGAGGCCAGAATCTGAGATTCTGTATGTGTCAGGGAAGGGAGGCATAAGGGGCCAGAATTCATTGAGATTCTGTCAGGGTCCGGGAATCTGAAATCTGATATGTGATCTGATGTTGAAATGTGATTTTATCTGATTTGAAATCTGTTATGTACGATTCTGTTTGTTCTGTAAGATTATGTTCGCTTTGTACGATTATCTGATTTCTGTACAGCTGTTTCTGATGTATTTTCTGATGTGAATTTCTAACTATTTTGATTGGTGAGTGATGTTTTGCTGAGCGCGCTGTTAGCTCATCCTTGTTATCTGCGTGGTTTTCAGGTTCTGGGAAGGGGAAGAAGGTCTTGGACAAGAAGTTCTATCTGTGTCTGATCTGAGGTATTTTGTACTTTTGATTTTTGTACAGTCATGACTTTTATGTTCTGTTCTTTTATTTCTGTCTGAAGCCATGGACTGTGTTGTATATGATTATTTTGATGAAAGAAAAGATAGGTGAATTGTTCTATATTTGGATGTTGATAGTAGTTCTGTGTTTTTGTCTGTTTGATATTTGGAAGAATGTCTGAAACAAATTTCAAAGCTAGATCCTGGATTTACAATGGTTGTGTCGCGGCCCAATGTGAGCGGGATCCGTCCCGGTCGGGTTGGGTCGTGACACGAGCGAAGGGAGACATGAGTTTTAATGGGAGGTAATAAAGTTGTATTTTAGATGAAGAGAGTGATAATTCGGTGGTAGATAAATAAATATTATAGTTTAAGTATTATGTATGTAAATATATTAGTTTTAGGTGTTATGTATACAATAAATATTATAGTTTTAGACACAAGTTTTCATACTGTTTTTTGAAGCAGCTTTTTTAATACAAAACTTTTAGTTCAACAAAATTTTAAACTAAAAAGTTATTTTAGAAAGCCAATCCAAACGAAACCTTAATCTCACATTGGATAGTTGAAAAAATACTAATTTAAAATATGTTAAACAGTTAGCTTTTTTTTTTTTTTTTAAATCAATTTATGCTAAAATGTCAATTCATTTTAATCTTGGTTTGTTGGCTAATGAGATAGAGAGAAATCTTTCTATGGAGATAATGCCTAATTTGGGTTGCAACATGTTATTTTGAAAGTTATTGTAGAGAGAGCTTATAGTAAATTTTATCATGAGGGAAAGAGAGAGCTTCAAAACCTAATGGGAATATGGATTGAATCAGAAAATAATTAAAATCTAGGAGATATGTAAGCCGCATGAATCAATAGATGAAAAATAATTATTAATAATTTTAAATCAATTTAGTATTCAGTATACAATGTGAAATTAAATTAATATTTTAATGTATTTTAATTAGTAATCATTATTATAAAGCTAATGAAAAAGATAGGAAAATTATAGCCCTCCTCACAATAAAAAAAAAATCTAAAAAATTGAGAGTAAGTGTCTACTTGGAATAGTTTGTAGCTTTTGTAAAGTCGGTTATAAAATTGTTGTGAGGATAGTAATTTTTTTGAAAGTTATTGTAGAATGAAGCTTATATATAACACCTAGAAAGTCAGTGTACCATTCAACTTGTTTCGAGATGACCAAATTCAAGGTAATCCGTTAAATTTATGTATTTAATCCTTCTGCATATGTTTGAGAATATTATGTGGTCATATGTTTTGAAATGGATTTTGGGGGTTTGTTTAGATGTTTGAAAAAGTCTAAGTTTTTTCCCAGGGCGCCACAACACTGGTGTTTGAGGGGTTTCGATGCTAAGCTCTTTGGAATTTTAGAACAAAATTTCAAAAGGAAGGCGCTGGGGGTGGCGCTGTAGGCTCCCAAAGGGAGTGTCGTGGCGCGCTACTACGTGTCACAGCGCTCGACCTAATTTTAAAAAAAAAATCAATTTATACTAAAATGCCAATTCATTTTAATCTTGGTTTGCTGGCTTTAGAGAGAGAGAGAGAGAGAGAAATCTTTCTAAAGAGATAAGGCCTAGTTTGGGCTGCTTCATGTCATTTTCAGTTGACGGCTCAATTCTGAAAGTTGCTTGGATTCAGATAGGTGACATTTTGTCTATCTTAGTTTTCAAAATTATGAAAATTTCTAATTTAATTTATAATTCTCTTAGCAAAAATAAGGATTATTGTTATGTGCAAAATTTTGACAGTGTAACTTTTGGTATTTTATCGCGATCAAGATACTAAACATTCATGTATTTTTCTGGAAATTTTATATCAAGGATTTTGTTTTTTTAGTTTATTTAAAAATAATGCTAACTCTCAAAAAAAAAAATGTTGCAATTATTTCTACTTCTATTTTTAGGGTCTCTTAGAGGGAAAGGGCCAATTGAGTATCATTATCAAGATTTGATCTATTTATGTATAGTTTTTTTTTTTTGACTTTTGATAAAGTCATAGCAATTTATCTTTCTCCTCAATTCTGTATTATGGTCTCCAGTCAAATATTGTAGTATAATTATTGTATATTCATTTTGATTATAAATGAAAATATAATTTTGTGGATGAGTTTATTTTATGTATATTGATCGTTATTAGTAGCTATGTGGTTTTTTATTTGTTTTAAAGTTAAAATTGGACGAAAAGTTTGAATAGTTACTAAAACTTAGATCTTGGGATTTGTTTGTTGCAAGCTAATATGATAGAATATGTCTGAGTATTATCGGATTAGATTGTGACATTACTGACACAAAAAATTCTTGAGTATAGCAAAAAAAAAAAGCTCCTAAAAAATAATAATTATGGTATGAAAAACAAAGATGTAATAAAACTTTCTCAGCTAAAATCTCTAAGAGAGATAGAAAATATATATACATATCTAACACATCATCTTTATAGCATTACTCTAAGTATAGATGCTGCCAAGGACTTGATGTTACACCCCATCAAATGGTGCCCACTTTTGCCATGCCAAACCTGTAGCATTTATGGAAGATGATGTCACCATTTTACTAATGTTATTAATGATACATTTTATATAAAAAAAAAAAACATAAAACAAATATGGATCTCAATACTATATTACTAACATCATCCCTTTATTACACTATGTGGGGTTCACTATATGAATTATTTTTCTCCATTATGCTATGTTAAAAGTTAAATTATTGTTTAAGTCTAATAAAGAAATGTCATTTCTAATATTTTCTAACCAAATCTTTTTAGGTCTAACTCTACTTTTGTTAACATAAGTCAAATCTAATACATCTATTTTTTTAATTGGGTCATTGAAGGGTCTTCGTTTTATGTGACCAACCCATCTATGGAGACTGAACTACTTCAATCTTTTCACGGTTATCCTCATTTTGTATCCTATCTTTAAGAGTAAAGTCACTCATCCACTTGAGCATCCTCATCTATTCAACACTTCACATAATATTATGCTTCTCTTTTAATGGCCAACATTCTGCACCATAAAATATTGCAGGTCTAACCACCATATTATAGTTTTCTCTTAATTTTGAGGGGGGCTTTTCTATCACACAAGAAGTCTGATGCATTCCTCCACTTCAACCATCCAATTTGAATTCTACTAATAATATCTCCATCTATTTCACCATCACTTTGAATAATAGACTCAAGATATTTAAAACGTATACTCTTATTAATGACTTGATCATCTAAAGTCACAATCCTCCCACTAGAATTATTATTATTAAAATTACATTCCATATATTCAGTTTTAGATGTACTCAAATGAAAGCTTTTAGACTTTAAGGTTGGCCTCCATAATTCAACTTTACCTTTAACTCCCCCTCTAGTCTTATCAACTAGAATAATATAATCAGCAAAAAGCATACATCATGGTACAACCTCTTGCAAATGTCTAGTGAGAACATCCATGACTAAAGCAAAAAGATATTGGCTTAAGGCTGGTTCTTGACGTAATCCAACTAAAATAGGAAAATACTTCGTCAAACCACATTGTGTATGGACAAATGTAACATGCAGCTCCTGCATGCATATCCTTAATGACTTGAATACAAGCATTATTAATCCCTTTATTTTCTAGAACTCTTCATAGCACTTCTCTAGAAAGTTTATCGTATGCTTTCCTTTGGACTATGATTTGATATATGATACAAAGAAACTAAGATATAGAGGCTATGAGAGATCTAGGCTGACTTTTTTTTTTTTGTGTAATACCTAAGCCATGCATGATAACCTGAAGGTTGGATTCATTGGTTAGTGTCATTGAATCACTATATATATTATTTTTTTATGAATTAAATCAATTGGCATCATCATTCCAACAAAACAACTAATTCCAACTAAATAATCATGTTTTTATAATTATCAATTTTATCTGAGATTTCTCAATATATTTGAGTAATTAAGATCCCAGTAAGATTTTATTTTACTGCTTGGAATTTGTGTAAAAGAAAATTAAAAATGAAATAATAAATTATTAAATTTCCATTTTACTTTCCTTCAATTCAAACGAAGCCTAAGGCTTCGTTTGGGACGACTTTCTTACTACTTCTTAAAACATATTTTCAGTTAAAAATTTTTAATTTTTTATCTAAAAAATTGCTTAAGAAACAATAAGAAAGTTATCCCAAACGAAACCTAAATCTTCCTTATTTCTTAAACAAAATTATAACATAAGACAAATGGATATGTAAATATAAATATGTTTTCATATTTAATATTTAAAAATAATTAAAAAAAAAGATTTATGTAGTGGAATTTATATAGTGAGATGAAAGCCTTTTGTTGTTGTATAATTTAATATTAGAAAAGGATATATTTAAAGTTTAAAACACATTCAAATAGTTAGAAAGATTGTCTCTCTGTTTTATTATAGGCATTTGGTATTATCATATTTGCCCTCATCATTTTAAAATTACAACAAATTTTATACCTTCTCATACAAAAAATAAAATTAATTTAAAAATGAACAATAAGATTTCATTTGGGATAACTTTCTTACCATTTTGCTCTTCACACAATAACTATAATTTTTATTTGTTCATTATTTCTTCGTTACTTGCAAAAAAAATTTGCACCTAAAAGTTGCATTTTGCAACAATTTGAAAAAAATACTTTCGCTATAATAATTTCATAAAATAGTAAGAAAGCCATCCCAAATGAAGGTTAGAGCTTAGTTTGGGAAAGCTTTTTTTTTTTTTTTTTAAATCACTTTTTAATACAAAAAATTTTAACTCAAGATATTTTTGTACTGAAAAACTATTTTAAAAAATAATAAGAAAGTTATTCCAGACAAAATCTAAGCGAACGACATAAGTCAAATGGTCAATGGTGTGAATATGAGAATTTTTTTATTATTTTAATTTTTTTTTGTGAATATAAGAAGTTTTTTTTTTAAAGTTAATTTTAAATGAATAAAATAATTTTTTTTTCCTCATCATTTTTAAAAGGTCAGAGTTTGGATCACATGTTCTTTGTCTGTTCTTCGTCCTCCACCAAACGTCTACTGGTTTGCTTTTGAACTACAGAAGGTATTTAAGTCAAAGAGCCGTAAGGCTTTTTTACTACTCCACAAGAGAAGCTATACTCCATGACAAAGTTCTTATTAAAGTTCATTTTAATTGAATGCCCAAATCATGAAATAAAATTTTAACGATTTTGAGGTAATTTTTAATACCAAAAGAAGTCAATAAATTTTGATTTTAAAATTTAGAAAATGATTTGAAGATTATTAGGAATTTATTTTTAACAATTTTTAATAACGACAGTGTGTTTCGCGCTAAATGAGACTAATAATACTATCATTCGAGTGAGTTATATTTGAATCAACTGCTCAGAAGTCAAAAGTGTAAATAAAAATTTGTTGAGATCATTAGACAGATCAAATGTCCTTTGAATTTTATGTGCTTATGATGAAAATATGAGTGTTTAAGATCTAATAATTTTGATTTTGTTATCGTACTTCAAATGATTGAAGAAAACTTACTTAGACGGTTCGATATAGCGCTTCAAACTCTAGTAGAAATGACAAACATATTGCTCCTAAAATTTATAAATATGCAATACTTGTCCTAATTTAGAGGACGGTTTTTAACATCAACAAATCTAAAATTCATAGAGAATTCTAAAATCCTATCTATCATCATTCGACATCGACTATCAATCAACATTGAGACTCGTAACCCATCAAACAAAATTGATACTATTGAATTCAATTTGTTCCTAAGAGATGACCATCATACTAGCAAGAGTAACTTTGAAAATGAGAGAGAGAGAGAGAGAGAGAGAGAGAGAGAGAGAGAGAGAGAGAGAGAGTATAAAGAAGTTTTCTTGCTAGAATCAAAGAACTTGAGAAAATAAATTGTGTACTAAGCTTGCCCTATAACCCCCTAATTATAGGTATGGCTCTATAAGAAGTTTATATTAAAGGAAAAATGTAATTTGTAGAATTTAGTTTGATGAGTCTTGTCATTAAATAAAGTGGTGTCAACTGTGACTTTTGAGAATCTTAAATATGCATTTAGGGTTTTTCGAATATGCATGATGTTAGCTCGTATGAAGCTGCCACTTGATTTCGACTTCGTTAGTTGAATGTTGGCAAAAGGGAAATGTTAAGATGTCTAGGTTAATCTGCTTGGTCAGTCTCCATACTTAGTAAATACACAAGTACGTGCCTTATTTAAACCTTGGGTCAATTAGGCGAGTTCTCAATATTGATGATGACTACTTATGGTTGGATTTGGCAATGCTTAGTCGTTTGATGAGTTCAAACCTATTTGTATATGATGCTAACTCTTTCTAGTCTCTTTTGGTCACTCAGAATTGGTCTAAGATGCAACACATGAATGATCATTAGGGGTGTCCAAATATGACACGATGCGAAAACTTGACTCGAGAATTATGGGTTCGGATAAACCCATTTAGAAAATGGGTAGGGTTTATCGGGTCGGGTTTGAATCGTGGTCGATTTCGAGTCAACTCATTAACCCGAAATCCACCCGATAGCAACCCATCTTCGGTAGTCCATTTTGTCAAAACATAGAGAGGTTTAGGGTTAAGCATAAATCTCTAAAACAGAAGGCTTTCAAGTTGCGGGTCGTAAATCCCCTCGTCCTCGACTCCTAGCACTCCCTTCAGCGCTCTAGCCAACAACTCATAACTCCTCAGCCCTCATAGTCGCTCTAGCTCCACAACTTTGGCCTGCAAGTTTGTTAACAACTCTTTCTCTCTTAAACCTAGTCTACTTTCTCATTACATGCTCAACCAACAAGCGATGACAATAAAACTTAAAACCTCAAAGGCTAAAAGTCATGGATGGTTATTTCAGGTAATCTAAGCTTTCATTTGATTATTTTAGTTATTCTAAATATTAACGGGTCAACAAGTTGAGTCGAGTCAGATCGAGTTTAGATCTAAGTTTTCGGCCCATTTGTAAAATTTGATCAGATTCGAGTCAATCATATTCATATCGGAGACACGCCTAATGACCATGAAATAGCATATAGAAAATGAGGCAAAATAGTTTATGACAACTTCAAAACTTGAAGGCTTCCTATTATCTCCATGGGAGATATCTCCCATTATTCAAATATATTCCACTGTAATACTGTAATAACATCTTCAATGAAAATGGGATGTTCTCAACCAAAATATATATTTTTTTTAATTTTAATATAATTGAGAGGAAGTTTTTCTGTTCCTTAGTACGGTTTTATGAGAAGCATTCAGCGTGGAATGAAACATGTGGCATGTTATTGTTCATTAGAAGATGGGTCATGTGAATCACGCTGAGACAAGCGACCAAACATAGTGCCCTGCAAATAATTCATATTTAAATAAACAATAATAATTTATTCATTCAATAAAATTTATTATCAGTTCAATGTTTAATACACAAATATATATTTATGAATTTTTTTTCTTGTTGACTTTTGTTTTGAAAAAATGTTTTATTACTTTTTATTTATAAAATTTTGAAAATATATTATTACTATTAAAAATATCAAATTATGAAGATTTTTATATAAAAAGATGATGCACTCAATTTTAATTTTAATTTTTTTTTTTTTCATTTGAGCATTAGTAATTTGCTCGCTTAACTGATGTGTATAAGATTGATATTGATATATCATCAAAAAATTATCTTGATCAGGCACGAATCTCGAGGCAAAATCAAGCAGAAAATTTTAAAAATTAAATTCAGGATCACATGAACTCTAATTTCAGCGAACTTATAGTCAAACTGAGCGTATCGGAAATACGAACTCAACGACACCAAAATCGGCTCAATC
>NW_021318852.1:2847766-2853743 GCF_001605985.2 Dendrobium catenatum
ATTTGTTGTTTTGGTTTGGTGTCAACCTCGGACTATTTAAAATTAGGGACACAGGCCAGCCTAGCTGCTGGCTTTCATTTCATTTCATTTGCAAGAGAGGATGTTGTTAATAAAATAAAGAGGCTAAGGCATGATCTATTATAGTAGAGGTGTAGTTATTAAGGGTACGTTTGGGGAGAAATTATTATGTGCAGAGTCCCGATATAGCTTTTCGTCCCGACTCCAACAGTTAAATAGAAATTATATTTGTGATATGAAAAGAGACAAAGAAGTAAGAAAGCTAACTCAACGAAGTCTAAGGCTTCGTTTGGGACGGCTTTCTTACTGCTTCTTAAAGCAACTTTCTAGTATAAATATTTTAATTTTTAAACTAGAAAGTTGTTTTAAGAAGCAATTAAAAAATCGTCCCAAACGAAGCCTAAGTCACAATAATTTGATTTGATTTTCTTTGTTTGATTGAGATTCAAATCACTAAAAGTTAAAAGAGTAGTTTTGAAAGATAGAATGGCGAGATTTAGAGATCACCCACAATTATAGAAGGTACTATAGAGGAGTTGCTTTCTTGAGAAGAGATTATTTATTAGGATTAATTTGAGGTAATTTTAGTCACAATAGATATTTATAAAGATGGTTGTTAAATTACTATTAAATTTTTTTTGTCACAATAGATATTATAGATTTTTTGTTTTGGAAAATTGGGGATATTAGTTTTCTCATGATTATTATATTCTAAAAATCTTTGTTAAAAAAAAATAATTCTCATCAAAAAAATTTCTAAAAAATGACAAAAGATTTCTAATTAAATAAAAAATGTGACAGTTATCTAAAAAAAATTGTAAGATAATTATTTGACATAAATTTCTAATAATTTTAATTTAAGAGAACTGTCATAAATTTATTTGAGTAATAATTTTTTTAATAATGTTATAGCTTTCAAAAAAAATTATTTTATGCATAATAATTTTTATAGAAAATTGCAGCCCATTACTATGAAATCCTTCGAATACTTTCAACGATATGTAAAAATAAATCTATCAGTATTATGAGATTTTTTCCCCTTCAAATTGACATTCAGAGCACTGGACATAAATCACATTGCGTGAGCATCCACTGGGAACATCGCTATGCTTTGTTTTAATTAAACAGTCGAATTCCCTTTGACCGTACCAAATATGAGTCGGTTGTTTGACGCCCAAGGAAGGCCCCCAGGAGAGTCGTACCTAATTCGTCCCCCAACCCGCACGCATGCAGCGCTCCGCTCTCTTCGCGAGAGCGCGCAGCTCAAGCAATCCGCTGACAGCTAGTGGATTCGGGGTTGTGATCCCGTGCCCAACCCTCAGAGCCAATCCTTTTCCAAAAGTTTAGGATCCATTTTACTGACTTACCTTGCTTGCATTGTTCCATCGACTAGAGGTTGTTCACCTTGGAGACCTTATGTGGTTATGAATACGATCTAGCGTGGACGTCACTCGGCCCTCCGAATTTTCATTTAAGAAATTATTAGATATGCCTATTATATATTCTTTTAAATAATTAAAAAATATTTTTCTTAAAGGTATCAAAATTAATTCAAAACTAACATATTTTTATATAAAAAAAATGATAGTTTTCTTCATAAAAATAATAATTTTGGAGGAGCATAGTTTAATAATTGTATTTAGGAATAGGAGATGATATTAAGTTAATTTGAAAAGGAGCAGAAACGCACTCGTCCTTTGCGTTTTGCGTTTCTGAAGAAAACGCAAAGCAGAACTGCGTTTTCTGAAGAAAACGCAAAGCTACTATTTGCATTTTCTTTGAAAATGCGATAGTAGGTGGCGTTTTCTTCATCCAAATCAAATCTAGGGGCATTTTTAACATTATTTGAACTTAATTAATGTTAGTAAAGTTTTTAATATTACATATATAATTTGATAAATATATTAAATATATAACAATTAAAGTATTTAAATTAATAATATAATATGATTAATAAATTATATTTATATTATTTAAACTTAATGAAAATTAATTAATTATTTAAAAATTAAAATTCAATTAAAAAATTAATTTAAGTGAAGTAATGAGGCTGATAATAAAAAAATAAATTTATTTTTTAATTGTTTATTCATATATTATTGAAATTATATTTATTTAACTAAAATAATATTAAAAATTTGTGAGATAAAAACTGAATTTAAATAATTATAACTATTAGCTATTAACTTTAGTTATAAAAAATTGTTTCATTAATTCTGTTTTTCTTTTTAATAAATTTTTTCACTTTTGTTATGATAAAATTACTTGATCCAACAATATTACAAAATTTCAATGTCAAAATTTCATCGAAATATGCTCTCAACATCACACTTTTCTACAATATTGGTAAAAAAAAGTTCATCACCCGACAAATATGAGGTAGAATATTTCAAGGAAAATTTCAGCAACATTTATAATAACAAATTGCAAAATATTTTTTACTAGCAAAAAAATCACTACTTGCACATTATAAGCTCTTAAAAATAAATGAACAGACATACCTTAACTGATGCAAGTGTTGCCTTAGACGCAGCTTCGAATAGCAAAAAAATTTCGTCCGAATCCACTGCTATTTATAGGCAAATTAATACATTAAAATTTTTTTTTAAAGGCAAAGTGGTTCACGGATGAAAAGGCTGAAGTCACGGTTTGCCATCCGTGACTTTTTCCCGGCTGAAATCCTCGCAGGTTTGCCACCTTCGCATGAATTACGCCAAGTGTGGGGCTGCTTGTGAAGAAAACGCCACCTAAATATCGCATTTTCAAAGAAAATGCAAAGTGCTTTGCGTTTTCTGAAGAAACGCAGTCCTGCTTGCGTTTTCTTCAGAAAACGCAAAACATGAGTTGCGTTTCTGCTCCTTTTTAAATATCTTAATATCATGCTCTATTCCTAATACAATTTTAAACTATGCTCCTTTTAAAAATTTGCCCAATAATAATTTTATAAAAATATTTGAAAAAATTGTCAGAGCCCTTAAATGGAATGGCTAAAAGTCATCATTTGCATTCACAGAATGATTGCCACATATATGAGCTCCACGTGTATGGCACACAACAATCCCACCAGCTGATGCGACCCGACATGGATGGATTGGATGAAATGACTCACATGTGATGATACGTTATGTTAGTAACTCATAAATCTAAAAAAATTTGGGCAATTTTTTAAAAAAGATCAACTTCAAGAACAGATTTAAGAGAAGTAGTATAATATAATTTTAGTTTAAAAAGGAGCAAAAAGGTACTGCATGATCACGTTTTTTTGAAAATGCAAAAAATAATTGCGTTTAAAACAGAAAACTGTGAACAAGATGTTGTATATTTCTGTTAAAACGTAAATAGTAACACATTTTTCTATTAAAATTAATTTTTTTATGTTTATTATTTGGGGTGAAATTTTTATGTTTTTTTTTCAGCTTTTTAGGATGAAAAGGAGAGAGAAAGAGGTAGAGAGAGGGATGGATGGAGGGGAGAGACAAAATGGAGAGGAGAGAGAGACATATAGTGGAAAATTATTTAATTTTTAAAATTTTTATTAACTTTTAAATAACTTTAATTTTTTATAAACTTTTAGTTATATTTTTAATTAACTTTCATTTTTTTAGTAATTTTTAATTATATTTTAAAATATTTAAAATAATGATAAATATTTATAACCTATGTTGCACGGTTACCTCTATTTTATGAGGCATGTTGTACCTGATATAAGTTCGAATACAGACACGCCTCCGATAAGGCACGGATCATGTCAGATACGAATTTATCGTGCCCAATTAAAAGATTATTTAAATTTGACGAAAAAAATAGAGCGGCAACAAAAAAGTTAATAATTTTCAATAAACAGAGCGGCAACAAACTTTTCATAATTTTAACTTATTTTTAATTTTAAATAAAATTATTTTTAACTTCTTTATCTCGTTTTTTTTAAATAAAATATATTTTTAAATATTAAAAATAATTTTATTTAAATATATTCTAAATTTTAAAGATTAAAACTAATAAAATTAAATATTATTAGATTATATCAATTTTAATAATATTTAAAAATTTTTAATTTTTAAATATCTTATAAATATTTAATAGTTAAAATAGTAATCATTATTAAATATTTAAAATGTAATTAAAAAATTTATAAAAAATTAAAGTTAATTAAAATATAATTAAAGAGAGAGAAGGTGAAAAAAAAAACTTAAAATTTTTAGCCGGAATGTAAAACATAAAAAAATTTAGTTTTAATAGAAAATGCGGTTACTATTCACGTTTTAACAGAAAATGCAATCACTGTTCACATGTTTTCTGTTAAAACGCAATTTTTTTTTGCGTTTTCAAAGAAAACGTGATCATGCAGTGCGTTTTTTGCGTCCTTTTTAAATAAAATTATATTATGCTCCTTATCTTAAATCTATCTTGAAACTTGATCCTTTTAAAAATATTATTCTATATTAGATACATATTATTTAAATGAAGTATGAAAAGCATATTAAATTTTACTCCTAAAATATCAAAGGAATTAATGAAATATATATTTAACTATTTATATTTTATTTAATTGAATAATTAAATTCAAAGTTTTTTTTTTTATTTATATGTTATTTTTTCTTGATTACTCAAGCTACACTAAGGGGGTGTTTGGTATGAAATAAATTCGATACCAAACACCCCGTAAGGATTCGTTAGATTTTTTTTTTTTTTCTTTCTAAAATAATTTTTAAATATATATATTTACGAGAAAGTTACTTTAGCCAAATGTAAGAAAACTATCTCAAATGAGTTTTTATTATTTTAAAAGAAGCTTTTTATTATCATTTTTTAAACAGTAAAAAAAAGTAATTAAAAGCTATTCCAAATAAAACCTAAGACTTCATTTAACAAAAAATTATTACTATTTTATTTTTAAAACTCAATTGTAATTTTTTACTACTATTTTTCACTTATTTCAAATAATTTTTATTTAGAAAGTTATTTTCATAACAACTTTCAAAATTAATATTTTCACCACAGTAATTTTATAAGTAACTTTAAAAAAAAAAGATGCAGCCGTCTCAATTGAATTCTAATTCTTTGGCACTTTCATGAATTTTCTGCCATTTTTTCCTGCAATTTTTGTTTATTCTATTTTTTATATTAGAAAATTAGCTAAATAATATGAAGATGCGAAAAAAGGTTAATACAAGCGAATAATAATGAAATGATGGTTAGTTTGTAGACAATAGTTCTTATTTAGGCTTCCTTTAGGCTAGTTTTCTTGCTTCTTCTTAAAACAAATTTTTATTACAAAAATTTAAATTTGTATACTAAAAATTTGTTTTAAGAAGCAATAATAAAACCGTCTCAAATAAGATAAATTATTCGGTGCGTACACCGGACGGTCCAGAGACCTACCAGAACACGCCACATCACCCGGTACATAACAATACCGAGCAAAAAAGTGACATGGCACATTCTAGTTGGTCTTCGGACTCCATCCGGATCCGCACAAAATATTTTTTTTCCCAAACAAAGCTTTAAATTTAGAATAATTATCAAACCAATTTAAAATTTCAAACATAATTATCAGTCCTGTATGCAATTTTGCTTTCAGATGATGTGATAACGACAGAGCTTCTGTAGGATTGGGAAGTTGATGATTAAGAACTTCGAATAAAATCCATTGAAAGAGGCAAAGATATCTCTCGGAGAAATATGAAAGACAGAATCTCAAAGGGAAAGAGACCGCTATCACCAATTATTCTGATCGCAAATGTGCAAGCTGTTTCCATCGATAGCAATTTCTCATATTTATATTATCTCCTTACCCACCGCTGCTTGTTCGGGTGATGAAGTGCCAGCTGGGCAAAGCCCAGGTCCCTGATTCGAATTCTTTGGCAAGCAGTGAAAGTCTTAAGTGTTGGCCCATGTAAAATGGTGTGGGTTGCATGCTAAGTCGACTGGGGTTTTCACTGACCTAAAGACAGTACTT
>NW_021318852.1:2853843-2869215 GCF_001605985.2 Dendrobium catenatum
ACAAACAACACCAAGTGTACTGAAAATAAACTCATCCATAAAATTCTCATTTCATTTTATCATCAAAATAAATATATAATAATTATATTACAATACATGGCTACAAACCGGAATGCAGACATATAAAATTAAAGAATTAAACATGACTTTACAAAATTCAAGAAAGAAAAAGAAATACCTATACAAACTAAGATCGGATCATGAAACTGTTACTTATTTGACTGTTTTCCTTTCCCAGATATTAAAAATAGAAGACAAAACAATAATGAGTTAACTCGGCTCAAAGATCTCATTTATTAATCCAAATTTTAAATTAAATCTACTATTAAGCATTAACTTCTAATAAGCAATTAACTGAGTATTAAAAGTAATATAATAAATCATAGTGCTATGTAAAATAGTAGTTCCAGTTAATTATTAGAAATTCAAATAATAATGATGGGAAAATTAATAAACAAGCACTTTATATCATACATAATTTTAAAAATTATGACCCTTATGCCTCCAAATAGATTGGAATTAAGGAATTCTGATCATTATGGCTCTCAATGTTCATTAATATAACAGAGTGTGCAAATAACATCAAAATATACATTTATCACCAAAACATAATTTTATCCATTCATCCTCAGACCTCCACAGAATCACACAATTCAATCAAATAAACATATATTATTGTAGTGCAATAACTTGAATTTAAATAAGCTCAATTTTGAAATTACCAAAATGTCTTAATAGTAGACAACATAATATACTACTGGACATAAATTCACTATTTTAGAGTGTAATCAAATTGCCAAAGATTGCTTAGAACACAATTTAAAAACTTTAATTATACTACCACATTACTTTTCAAAGTTAGGATTGTTTTCAAATAAATAAAGCAGCATAATTCCTAAAATCCACGGTGTAAAATTTTCAGAAAAATATCTAAATGTTCAAAATCTTTGTCTCTATAACATAAGAAAGTTAGATGGTGAAAATTTTGTTGGTGTAAAATTATCATCATTTTTAGACTACAAAAATATAAATTAAATATGAAAATTTTAGAATTTATTTATTTATTTTGATAACTTAGATAAGCAAAATGTCACCTATCTCGATCCGTCGAACTTTCAAAGTTGGATCGTCAACTGAAGATAACACGCAACACCCAAAATGACTTTCTCTCTTTAGAAATATATATATTTCTCTCACTAGAAGACAACTTTAAGGAATAAATGAATTGACATTTTAGTGAAAATTAATATTTTAATAAAGAATTCAAGCCGAGCGCTGCGGCACCCAACAACGCCCGCCATGGCGCTCCCTCTGAGAGTTACCCCCAATGTCACCGCATTGAATTTTTTTTTCCAAAATTATAGAAAGCTTAGCATTGGGCCATCACCAACCCCAGTGTTGTGAAACTCCAAAGAAAAAAAAAATTAGATTTTTTCAAACATGCAAACAAATCCCAACCATGACAGAACACATGCAAAATCTCACATTCACACAGAACATTCATAGACGCATGCAAAATCGTTCAAATTTAGAAATTTAGCGGATTTTTTTGAATGATCGTGTCGGAATGGCTTTAATGGTATGCTTACTTTGTAGGTGTTACATACAGTCTTCTAAACCTTATTGCCCAACTATAATCTACTAATCACTGTCGTCCCACTGTAATTATTGACCACTATCACCTGATTATATTGACGCTTGCTTACTTTGTCAACAGCCGAATCAATAACATTGATCTATGCCTTTGTCTTGAGGAAGATATATGTTGTCAACGTTAACGTTGACTCCTGATGTCAACATTAAGATTTATGTTGAATTTCCTTATGTTTGATTTTTCCCCCTCACAAGAGAATAATTAAACAACTAGAAACAATCTATTGAAAAAGTAACTCCTATCCAACATGGTTCTTTTAAATGTAATTCATTCTATATACTTTATATTTTATATATTATATTAATACGTTCTACAATCACGGGAAAATGAATAATTTATAATAGATGACAAACGCTAGTGAAATCATTTTAATTGCCTTGAGCCCTAAATTTTTTACCATCCTGTTTTCTACGTACAAACTCTATTATCTTTTGCAACTTTTCTTTTATCTACCTATGTTAGATAATTTTATATAACAAAAATGTTAAACTCTCTCACTTTAGTGCTATAAATATTGTAGCATGCAATAAAAAGAACGATATTGCATTCAATCCCTTTTACATAACAATTTAAAGCGACACTAAAACATTTCAAGATTCCAATAAATTTTAGTATCAAGTTTTGATGATCAATCAATTATACTCCAATTGATATCCATAGTCCACTATCCAAAGGGATTATGAAAGCTATTTCAATATGTCCACTATTATTTTGAAGCATCTATGATATTAGATTGATTATTTTGTCCTCTATAATGGGTATTGAGTATTTGTCCTCTATAATGGGTAAAGTATTGTTTGTCGGTGAATCACTAAAGTCATGATCTCTCCTCCATTTGTGCTTTTTTGTTTTTATAGTGCATCTTACTAGACTTTGGTCGATGCTTCTGTATATGAGTTTTTAGTGCTCTCATTAATAATAAAATGATATCAAAGCATAATTCAAGACATTTGAATAAACTAATGATGATTAATGAAAATGACAATGCGAAGAAGGATGAAAATATTCTTTTATGGTCTAATTATGTTTGACGGATGAGATCTTAATGGAGGACAACGAGGAAACAATCATTTAGAGTTAGTGACTTGAGCTGAAGTTTATGAAGAGTTTTTTCAAACAAATTATGATTTCATTTTGGGGCATCTTTTTATTGCTGCTTTTGGTAGAAAAATTTTTCAGGCTAATAAATTTTTATACTTGAAAGCTGCTTTTCAAAGCAGTAAGAAAGCTGTCTCAGACGAAGCTTATATTAGTAGCTAGCCACTCCATTAAAATTATTATAATCAAATATATTATTTGGTTAACATAAAATATGGTATCTTATCAAGCATATCCAAAACAAATTGATTTTATTTTTCATGCCTTGCATAATATTAATGTGATCATGAATAATGAAGATTATGCTTTATTGCTATTTTTTCCTTTACCTCGCTATAAGCACTTTTATGACCATGGGCGGATCCCCATTATACTAGGGGGGGGGGGCGCAAATGCCCACCTTAAAAAAAAAAAAATTAAATTAAATTTTAGGGTGGATATTATGAAATATTTTGGGTATTTTGGGCATTTTGCCTCTCAAAAAATTTTTTTGCTATAATTTTATCAATCCTAAGTGTCTTTGTTCATCCCCCACCAAAAAATTTTTTTTTGTCCACTCTAAAAAAAAAGCTGGATCCCCCCCTGATTATGACACCATATTCAAATGAAATGATACATTAAGTAAAAAAAGATATGAACACGTTTATCAAAGGCTGCAATCCCTATATTTGCGGGTGTTATTGAAAAAAATAAGACGAGGGATTACTCGTATGGAGGAGACAATTAAAGAAAGGGTTGATCTTATAGGATAAATCTACTAGCAAGAATGATATAAAGAGAGATTGGCAAACATGGTAGAAAAAAGAATATCAAACAAGCTACAAACATTTGAATTAGGGCATATTAGTGGATGCAAATGTGGTGATAAAAATTGCTCGCATACAATGCTTGATGATTTTCTTTTTATGATTAATGTACATATGCTAAGTACATTAAGAAGTAGTTAAATTTGGTATGTAATAAGTACTTCAAAAGTTTCTTTTGAAACCCAACCAATTCAAATTCACATAACAGCAAAAGCTGCTAGAGAGTCAGATTCCTATCTCTGCGATAAGGTGGTGTCCTAGCCTCCTTGTTCTTCTTCCTTTGTTCTTGCCTTCGTCACCGTTCTTCTGGCCTCCGGCTTCGTCGGAAGGCTGGTTTGCTTGTCCTTGCATGGATGCGCTGTCATCTCTTTCGTTCCCTCCTCTAAACCCTTTCTCAACTTCAAAAGCTACTGCTCCTTCGGCGTTGGAGCGTCTTTGGTCTTCTATTGCTGCATCTCCAGAACCGACTTTGGATTCTCTTCCTGTCTCCCTCATCGAGACACCGGAGGAGATTGTTCCCTTCAACAAAGAGTACACAGCGGCTGCGGCCTTGGAATGGAAGTTATCGCTGGTTGGTTACTCGGTTGGTAAGCGACCTTACTATGAAGCTTTGCTTTCTACTGCAAAGAGGATATGGAAGCTCAAAGGTACATTCCAGCTAATAGCTTTAAGCGATGGTTTTTTCCTCTTTAAATTTTCTAATGCCGAGGACTATGAAATGGTTTGGAGTAAGGGAGCTTGGTTTTTTCATGGAAAACCTTTTGTTTTCCAAAAATGGTCAAAAGACTTCCAACCTACTCGTGAAAATTTTTCCACGGTTCCGATTTGGGTCAGGATTATCGATTTGCCTCTGGTTTGCTGGAATTCGGAAGGTATATCAAAAATAGCCTCTAAAATTGGCACTCCGCTATCTGTGGATGCGCTTACTGCTGCTAAAACAAGGTTGACGTATGCAAGGGTGTGTATTCAAGTTGCCACTACTTCTGATTTTCCTGAATCGGTGCCCATTTCCATTGAAGATGTTGTTTATCATCTTAAAATCCAGTATGAATGGAAACCTAACCCATGTGCAACTTGCAAATCGATGGCTCATACTACGAGAACTAAAGCCAACAATGTGACATGGGTCCCACATTGGAGGCTCCAATTGGGCGCAACCAGGACGTTCCAATATGCATTGTCTGGCGTAATGAGTACATGGCAAGAAATGTAAATATCAAGAATTTTAATATAATTAATAATCCAATGTTTATAACACTAAAATATATGAAACTATATATAAATTAACACGCATACAGGTTAATAAATCAATGTAATATAAATTAAGAGCAAATTCATTAATTATTAAATTATTATATAATGAATCATAATTAATATATAGTTAATCTGATTAAGAAATTTTAATGAAATAATTAAAATAAAATAAATTAATTAAATTTTCCAAGAACAAGACAAAATTTACATTAAGCTCTTTTTTTAATTAAATAAGTAAGAAAATAATTAACATAGTTATTATCATTTAATAGAAAATTTAATAAATTTAATAAATGGAAAAAATAGTATCAATTAAATTTGGTCTTAATAAATTTAATGAATGAAAAAATAGTATCACCGTCAAACACATCATCACCAAAATAAAATAATAAAGCAATAATGCCTAAATTTTTATTATTGAAATTATTAAATATTTTGAAAATAAGCCAAATAAATTCTAAAAATCTAATAATTTGAAATAAATAAATATTTATTCTTTTGTTTTTGTGTTCATTATCCTTATATTCTTGATTAATCTAACACCTGATCTGTTTGGTATAGCTTTCTCGTTACTTTGCTTTTTAGACCGCGACCACAATTTAGTTTAGTTACTTCTTTTTCATTGCTTTTCAAAAATCTTTGTTATAAAGTATTGCTTTATGCAACCATAGTAATAAAGTTGTTTTTCGTAAAAGAACTTTATAAAATGATACAACTATCCCAAATAGATCCTCATAACTAACATTTTAAGAAAGCTAAATTCAGTCACTACACTAAGGCTTCGTTTGGGGCGGGTTTTTTGAAGCAGCTTTTTAGTATAATAATTAAAACTTTTGTACTAGAAAGCTGCTTCAAGAAGCAACAAAACTACCGTCTCAAACGAAGTCTAAGACAATCTTGGATCAACTTTGTAGTTGAGTATTTATGAATTAAACACTTGAGCTTACCTCCAAGTAACTAATACGCCACGATAATCTAGTGAAATCAATCATCATCATTATGATTTCTAGTTAATTATTATACTAAAAGAAAAAACTCATAAAACTATTCGATAATACTAAAAAATATTTATATATTTGTTATCATCAAATCATTACTGAGTCATATGATATACATAGACGCACGAGATCAACATGCAAGCTTTCAGTGTAGTGATTGAATTCTTGACTTTTTATGCTCATATTATATGCATCATTATAAGTTTTTTTTTCTTATTATGAATCATGTAATGGTTGTGTATACATATAAAATAATGTTATTTGTAGGTTGTTGGTCCTGGCACTGTATGTTTGGAGACATTAGGGGTGTCAATTCAGATCAATGGGTTGGGTTTGGGTTGAACCCGACTTGACTTGGACGTAAATGAGTTGACACTTATCCAATCCAGTTTTGCAAATGGGTCAGGTTTGTCAACCCGGACCCGACCCGTGCAAGTTACTGGGTTGACTTGACCCGACTTGCGAAGGAGGATGTGAATTGTAATTATGCAAACAGGCGAGGATAGCCAGCGTGGCCTGAGGCGGCATGGTTGCCTAATTGCAGAGGATATACGGTGGTGCCAGAGTGGCATGTTGAAAGTTGGGTCTTGCTCTTGCGAGATGGCTAGCTTGGCGGACAGCCGGAGTGGCCTGCTGGACAGCTGGAGAGGCCTGCACGGTAGCCTGACGTGAAGCCGACTGGCAATGTCACTACAGGAAAAAACGTCATTTCCGGCGGTCATTTTCATCGGAAAAATGGCTAAAATCCACCGGAAATGCTAATTTCCGGCGGAAAACTTTCCGCCGGTAAACCACGTGTCGCCGGAAATATTTCCGGCGTTAAATATTTCGCCGGAAATATTTCCGGCGTATTTCCGACAAAAAATTCGTCGGAGATATATTTCTGGCGGATTATTTTTGCGCCGGAAAATAAGGGAAAAAAAAAAGCTGCCCGCCTACTCCATCCTACCCAAGCGCCTCCCCCCAAGCACTCCCTCAGCACGCCAACCTCAGGAGTTCCCGAACAGCCCCCGCTCACCACCTCCGTGCTTATGCGCCTGCGGCGGGGTTTGAACCCCCGCCAAGTTTCTCTCACCCACTTCATCCACTAGGCCAAACATTAAAATACGATGGTTATGAGTCACTAAATTATTTAACTTAATTTAACAAAATAAATAATTATAAATATTTATTATAACAAATTTTTTAAACATATTTAATTTTTGTCGGAAATCCGCCGGAAATTTCACCGGAAATTCCGTCAGAAATCAAATCGAAAAATACGATGGTTCTCCATAAAAAATTTTCCGTCGGAAATCCGCCGGAATTTCTGTCGAATTTATTTTCGCTGGAAATTCCGTCGGAAATTAGATATTTTCCTGTAGTGTGTGACGAGACGCAAAGGAGCAGACGGGGACAATGACTCGATAGCGCTGGCCTGGCTTGACGCGTGACACGACTCAAGAGTCAGGTGCAACTAAAGAGTAGAGGCGGTAAAGTTCTCGGGTCAAAACCAGATATTTTTGGGTTATCAGGTCAACCCAGACCCGACCTGAATTTATAATCGTGTCGGATTATCAAACCGAACCCGACCCATATGATAAAAGGTTTGACCCGAATTTGGAATTTTTTGGGTTGGGTCCGGGTAGGATTTTGGGTCGTGTAAAAACTTGACACCCCGAGGAGACATGCCTATGATTTGATTAGAAGTTTGGTTAGAGTGGGATAATAAATCTTCTATTTTTGAATGCTCTAATTGATGTAGGATACACACATTCTAGTTATTTTAAGGAATTCATAGAGGTGCTTTAGTTGTAAAGAAATCTAGCTTAAAGTTGTTGTTGGATAGGAAAGCTGTGTCTACCCTTTTCTTTTTCCAAACATCAGTTCCTTTTTATTTCTATATGTTTCTATTTCTCTGTAAGCAAAAGAAAACAGTGAAGCAGATGCAGCTCTGAGCAACTTGTCGTAACAACTCGGAAATGAAAGTTATTTTAAAATATGAAAATTTGAATTTCTATTTGAACTAGAGCGCTTCGGCGTTGTGCTTGTGAGCGTTAGTATGAGAACTTCAGCTTTATAGATCATGTTTTCAGTGCCCATGTTTGGTTCCCTTACTTTGTTGGTTGGGAGTTTGACTCCCAAGTAAGAGATAATGGATTTGAATCTCGTGTATGTGTTGTGTGTGTTTGGACGCTGTCCCTGATTTCCAAAAAAAAGAAATATTTAAATCAACCTTTTGTAGCTAATAATCATGACCGTGAGACTACAATGACGCAAAATTATTACGTGCGGGTCCGGATTTGTCATAGACCAATAAAAATGCACCACATCCCCAAAAAAATGTACGGCGCTCGGTACTCGAACGCGGAACCGGACGGTTCTCCCATCCGGTGTCCGCACAGAATAATCGTTCTACAATGAGACAGAACTGGAATATTTTGGCTCCAGTTTTGCATATCAAAGAAATGATGACTACTTGACAACGAAATGAAATTGACCACAATCCCTTCGCCATCTTTTATCCACCATTACTCAGAGAAAAAAAAAAAAGCATCACCTTATACAAAGTGGAGCTCAAAAGAAGCACCAGCTTTGCCTTGCTTCAGCTAACAGTGGCATGAAATGAAGAATAACAATAGTAGAACGTACCATAATTGCAAGCAGGCTCTGCCATCGTCAATCTTTATTCAGAGGCTAATAAAGGCGAAGTTTCTGGTACATCTAACCCATGTGGGATCTCCTTTAAGCTTTTGATATAAGGACTATCCAAGTCTCCATCAGCTGGCCACATAATAACTTGCCTAGCCTGATATCAATATGAACAGTGGTCAGCAAATGTGATAGATACGGATGGAAATGTAGCCATGCATTTATAGATAGCTCAGTGAGAAAAAGAGTGGTAAAGCATGTTGAAGAAATACTGTACATGACAAGCTTCAGGTGAGTGACCAGTTGGTGGCAGGCATCATCCGCCGGCTGCGGATCTAGCTTGGGATACCTTGAAGAGGTCACCTTTTAATTACTCTGTTGTCAGCCACAGTAAGCCCGGGCTTCCAATTCCAGCTTCATGTATTTGGAGAAATTATTCCGTCCGGACGGTAAAGAATCGTCCGGATGTGAGTGTACACAATGTGTATACTGAATATAATTTTGTACACAGTTTGATTTTTTTTGTACACAGTATGTATAAATACTCTATACACTCACATCCGAACGGTTCTTTACCTTCCGGACTCCGTATGGAATAATTTCACCTGTATTTGAGCGTTGAATTGATAATTAAACATTCTCCTTCATAGATTTTAGAGGACATGCTCTTTTTTATGTGAATGATGAATGATGATGTTACCATGACTAATTTCTACTTTCACAATATTTAAAATGATCGTGAATCTTATTATATATAGTTTATGATTCACTTTATATATAATCACATATAAATATGAAATATAAAATAAGATTAATTTTAATTTAAAAGTGTCCTTAGAGAGAAGTGTGGCACCAAATATTTTTTTAAGAGAATCAAGCCACTTGTAAACATGATTCACTTACTCTCTTCCTATCCTCAACAATCAACAAATAATCCATTTGCCATCGATGTTGGTTTGACTGTGTACTCTCAAAAATCAGATACTTTCAATCATGGAAACTCTTATTGTGCAAGAAAATTAGTAAAAATAAATGAGAGAGAGAGAGGGAGAATGAAGAAAGTCAAAGTTCAAAGCTTTGCAAAAACTCCACTTAAACTCTAAACTCTAAATTTGATCTATTGGTTTGAAGCTTTAGTTACTAACCAAGAGGTTTTGAATTCGATCTTGCGTATGCGATATATGTAACGAGCTTACATTAATTGGCCTAAATAACTGCTCCAAAAAAAAAAAAAATTCAAACAGTTGGCTAAAGGATAAATAAAATTAAGCTTGCTTTTTTTTTTTTTTTGAGAATTAAGGGATAGCAGCCGGACTCACACACAACACATACATATGACTCGATATTAAAACCTCTTAATTGATGAACAATTATTACGTCCTCTGACCGGACGTAGAGCTACGTTCGGCCGCCAATAACATGTCGCCACGTGCTCTTACTCTTTACCGCGCGGCCCGACGACTTGACCCGGACCGGAACCCGGGAATGCTATGTTTGCGTATTGTGAGGTATTACTCGGTATTTGCTCGGTATTGCTAGGTATTGCTTGAAAATAACGAGAAATACCGCTCTGTGAAGACCAATCCCGAGTTGTACCGAGTTTTTTAGAAAAACTCGGTACAACTCGGTATTTCTCGGTATTACTCGGTATTTGATCGGTATTGCTCGGTATTGGTTATTACCGAGCAAAATCGACCAATGCCTAGCAATACCGAGCAAAATCGAGAAATACCGAGCCATCCTCGGTCCGTTCCGAGTCGGGTTGTCGGAATGCGCGGCACGATTCTACTGGCGGCCGAACGTAGAGCTACATCCTATGACCGGACCAAATAAAAGTTCCTTAATTGATAGCCAAAATATCCAACTAACATATCAAAGAGAGCAGTGTGAGCCTGCTTTCTACATAGCCAAAGTTTTCTTTCCAGAATAAGTAAACCGTTGGGAAAAAATTCATTAAAAGCTATGAGTGCTAAATCATCTCAACAGCAGTAAAACCGAACGAACAAACCATTCAAAATATAATTTCTGGAATTAAAAACATGTGGTTGCCAGGGAACACTTTCTGACTTTATTTGGAGTTTTAACAAAACTCTTTGTGATAACTATCGGTGCAATGTGCTATCTCATTAATCTTCTAATTTTCACTTTCTTCAGGTCTTCACTTCACAGTGTTTACATATCATATCCATGCTATAACATGTGTTTTTTTATTTTCCTATTTGTTATTTTCCTATTTGGAGGTCGTTTTTTTTAATCTTTCTTCTCGTTATGATAAAATTTAATTACTTTAAATATATTATGTTTATTTTTATACAATGGGCGGCGGTGATCATCAACAGTAATAGCCAACAATCAGTAGTAGGGGGCAGTGGTGCACGACGGTGGGCAGCATCAAATATTTATTTTAAAAAATACATAAATTAATAAAAAATTATTTTTTAAGTATTTTCAAAACTTCATTTATTTAAAAAAAAAAAAAAACACACCAAAAAAAAAAGTCTCAAACAAGAAAAAACACACCAAAAAAAAAAAAAGTCTCAAACAAGCACCTAACTAATTCGTCAATCTCTCCAGGATTTTTTATTGCTTGGCCAACTTTTCAACTTCCTACATTGCTAATGGGTCCACATCCTCCCCCGTTCTCGCGTTTACCTTAAATTATTACTGTCTGAATTAGGTGGCCTACATATCTTATTCAGATCTTACATAGCACCTTCACTTTTTTTTTGGAGCAGGATAAATCAACAGGATACTGCGGTAAACTATTATTAGCCATCTCACTTTTGACGAACAATTATTACGTCCTCTGACCGGACGCAGAGGAACGTCCGGTCGGAGGCCAAATCCCGCCAAAAAATGAGTTGTACCGAGCAATACCGAGCAATAACGAGGAATACCGAGTTATACAAAAGTTGTACCGAGTTTTTCTAGTACAACTCGGTATTTCTCGGTACAGCTCGGTATAACTCGGTATTGGTCTTCAAAGAGCGGTATTTTTTGTTAATACAAATAATACCTAGTTGTACCAAGCAAATACCGAGTTTTTTGGCGGGATTTTGCCTCCAACCGGACGTTCCTCTACGTCCTTACACCAGACATAATAAAAGTTCCACTTTCAAGCGAGTAGGTCCTTCAGAACCATTTTGCTTTTAATTAGACTTCATTTAGATCTGCTTTTGATTATTATTCTTTTACTGCTTTCATAACAAAATTACTTAAAAAAACAATAAAAAAATTATCAAAAACAAAACCTTAATTTCCTCGTGAGGAAAAAAATTAAGATTTATGACCTTGAGTTGATAAGGTATAATCATATGATACTATTGTTGCGATCATCATAAATGATAGATGTGAGATTGCTGATGAAGAGACCCTATACCATCAGAAATTATTACGTGTTGAGTCCGGACGGGAGAACCGCCCGAATTCTGTAAGGAAACTTAACAAATACACAACAAAAAATAAAATTGTATATTTACTATGTATTTACTGTGTACCCTCACAAAATACAAACGGTTCTACTGTCCAAACTCCGCATGTAATAATCTCTCCTATAACATAGAGGGGGGTTTGCTTCATTTCATTCATTGCTTGTCTTAATACTC
This sequence comes from Dendrobium catenatum, assembly GCF_001605985.2. Classification (NCBI taxonomy): domain Eukaryota; kingdom Viridiplantae; phylum Streptophyta; class Magnoliopsida; order Asparagales; family Orchidaceae; genus Dendrobium; species Dendrobium catenatum. The sequence continues at coordinate 2,865,890 of NW_021318852.1, forward strand.
TTAATAGAGAGTATTTATAAAAATATTGGACTCCTACATATTTATCAAACACCTAATAGCTATCTAATAAATACTAATTAGCTATGAACAATCAAGACCGACAATTATTAACCTATGATATTATGACTCATAATAAGCATAAAAAGGTGAAGTAGATGGTGCCGACAACAGTGCAGGATTTGTCCGAATTGATATTCAAATGATACATAAATACATATGACAGCAATAGCTGAAGTTCTGCTCGTTTATTAACACATGATTGGGGCATAGCGGCACACAGTAGAACGGAGTAAAGGGCAGTAGCAGTCGGGTCATCATTTTAAGAATAAATACAAAGCTGTAAGAATAACAGAGAGATGGAGGGTTTTTCTTTTGGAATGATTATTTGAAAAATAAAATAATGAAAAAGTTACCCCAAACAGATGCAGAATTCTGCAAAAGTTTATTTGATTTATAAAGCTCATTCGCTTATTCACAATTTTACTGCACGAAAGAGATCTTGGTCAATTAGATCTAAGAAAATTATACATAGATGCCCTAATAGCATTTGAATGGTGGTTGTAACTGCTACTTCTACACCAAATTCACGATAAAAGAAACCTAAGGAGAAAGGACATGAGCATCTGGAAAGGAAGTATATGCAGGTGGAAAGTTAATGCAGGAAAGGCTTTGAGGAGAGTTTTATTGATTTAGATAAAGTAGCACATGAATAATAGGTAAACTTGATAAGGAAAGCAAATGAAAATAGATGAGAAGATGAATAAAAAAAGGAAAGAATTAGAAAACAGTAAGTTCTTGAGGTTACACTACTATTTTGATTATCATTGTCAGTCTATCTAAAATATGTTCATTTTGGATCTCTATGAACCTACTCAACCTCCCAAGTAACCTATATTTTTGCCAATATTGTTTTTAGATTATACGGATTTCCAAAGACAATTATGTCAGATACGAACAACATCTTTTTAAATAATTGTTGGTGAAATCTTTTTTCTTTAAGTGGTACTTCACTCCATTATAGCACTGCTTATAATCCTCAAATAGATGATCAAATCTAGATACTCAATAGATGTTTAGAATAATACATTCGTGCTGACACGGTGACACCTCTACCACCCTGTATTTGTGGCCTAAATTTCTATGTTGGGCAAAATTGTGTTATAAGTGTTGCATCCTAGAATATTCGCGGCGGTAGAGAAATATATAGTTTAACGTCTTAGCATTGTGCGAAGATCCAGAACACAAGCAGAAAAAGAGAGGGTGTAGCGTTTATAAGAGGCACCAGAGTTTTTACGTGAAAACCCCTGAAAAAGGGGAAAAACCACGGGGCCTTGCCCAGTTTGAATGAATCCACTAGTATTTATAGTTGATTACAAATGAGGCCCTTCCTTAGGAGGTCTTGGCATGATGTCACAAATGTACATCTTATAGAGCACATCAATATAGATATATTTGTTTGGTTGGCATGACCATAGTCGATGGAACAAAGGTCAGAAAGACCGTAGTAGGCGACATAAGTTAGAAGGGCTGTAGTCAGTAGGAGACCGGGGTTAGAAAGACAGTTGTCTTGCGAGGGAGTTCAGAAGAACCATAGTAGGAGGATGACACTCCGGCAAAACTCTGGGCGTCAGGTGGTGGTCCAGTAGAAGTTCGGGCCTCAGGTGGTGGTCCGACGACACTCCGGTGTCAAGTGGTGGTCCGCCAGTGGCACTTCAGCGTCAAGGGGCACTCCGGCTTCGGGTGACACTTCGACGTCCTTGGATGGTCTGGTGGTGGTTCGATAGAACCTGGCGATGTTGTATCAGAGCTCCGGTGTCCCTTGGTCGTGCAGTAGTTTTCCGACGGTAGTGCGGCAGAGCCCCGACGTCCCTTGGTGGTCCGGCCGTGGTGAGGCAGAACTTCGACGGTGGTGCGGCAGAACCCCGACTTCCCTTGATGGTCCAGCGGTGGTGCGGGAGAACTTCGACGGTGGTGCGGCAAAACCCAGAAGTCCCTTGGTGGTTCGGCGGTGGTGTGGCAGAACTTCGACGGTGGTGCAGCAGAACCCCGACGTTCCTTGGTGGTCCGGCGGTGGTCGAGGAGGAGCTAGGCGGCTAAAGCTTTCTTCCTTCTCATCATTCTTCTCTCTTGCCTTCCTCCTCTTTCAAGAGGAAATGGGGTTCTATTTATAGAATTCTTGAGTGGCATGGCTTGCAAATAAGTGGAAGATCAAGGATAAATTGGGAGTGGTTTGGATGGACGGCCGATATTGATTCCTACGATTGTACACCATTCAATGGACCTTTGACTATCTTAATGATATTAGAATTTGATGATCTTGAACTCGTTGGATTCGTCTCATCGAGCCGCTCGATTCTATTGTAAGCATGTCACAATTGGTGACCGTTTGGTAACTCAAATTGTGGTTAGATTCTTCCAAAAGTGCTTCAAGTCTTTGATTTGGACTCATTTGGGCTCGGATTGAGTCAATTTTGGTGTCGTTGGTTTCGCGTTTCCGAGACGCTCTGTTCGACTGTAAGTTTGTTGAAATCGGAATTCGGATGGTCTCCGATTTAATTTTTGAAGTTTCCAACTTGATTTTGCCTCAAGATTTGTGCTCGTTCAAGGTAATTTTTTGATGATATATCAATAAGTTATAACACATCTTTTCATATAGCTATCTAAATGTCGCTCATCCTAAGCCCATTGTCCATAACACTTCAAAAAATTGGCGCCCTTAGATATTTTATTAACCACCTGTGATACCTTTTACAAGCTATTTGCAACCATCAAGCTTAAAATCAAATGAAAACCATAGAAGATCGGCATCATTGAGACATGCAATTGTCAGTAGGTTGTTAACCACAGACACTCTAAATTGGCAAAATACTATTTTGATCCTTTTTCCAGTCCAATCTATTATTAGTCCCATAGCGTACCAACTTACCCTTCCCCCTAAAAGATTCATCCATTAATTCATATTTTGGTTCTCAAACCTTTTTAACAATAGCCCACCAGTTATAATTACACATCTACCAATTTTCAATCATAACAATCAACCATTAAGCCTGCCTCATAGCTTCCCGCATTATCCAACTTCTTGGAAAATCTCATAAACAGGTATTGTTACAATGGACACTAGCTACTCCAGATGATACCACTTTGTGGGCTCCGAAAGCTCCGAAAAATTCCAATTTTGGGGTGTGTGATCCCGGGGGAATTTTCAGAAGGCAGATTGGGTTTTTAGATGAGACACTACCCAGAGATTTCGCCCTCATTTGGTGAGGACTTTTTGATCTGAGTTCTGGTTTCCTATAGGCGCAAGCCCCTATAGTTAATTACCCCTC
>NW_021318852.1:2869635-2878498 GCF_001605985.2 Dendrobium catenatum
AGCAAATACCGAGCAATACCAAACAATAACGAGGAATATCATCATGTGAAGACCAATACCGAGTTATACCGAGCAATACAAAAAAATACCGAGTTTTTTCTAGGAAAAACTAGGTATTTTTTTGTATTGCTCGGTATAACTCGGTATTGGTCTTCACATGATGATATTCCTCGTTATTGTTTGGTATTGCTCGGTATTTGCTCGGTATTTCTCGTTTTTTAGCACGAATTTAGCTCTGGGAGGACGTATCTCTACGTCAGGTGGGATGACGCAATAAAAATTCCTTAAACCGGCCCATATAAAACTTCTAAATAAGACCCAATCACTGTAATTATGGATTAGGAAATGAAATTTTGCTTCTTGATCCACACCTACTCTTAAGGTGCCTTTTTCTTCTCGATCCATCAATAAGTATATTATTGGGGTTCAAACATAATCCCTTCAAAACCTTCCTCTACACAAATCAAAGAGAAGACTTCATTTAAAGGGCATAAAATCTTTGCCGAGACTTTGGACTTTGACTTCATCGAAATCAACATTAAGTCTTGCGAGAAAAATAAGACTAATTACAACAACAACAACATCAAGCCTTGTATTTATGTTTAAAAAAAAATATCAAGTCTTTATTCAACTATGTGGGGTCGGCTACATGAATCTTTTTTCTCCATTGTGCCCTGTTAAAAGTTAAATTCTCATTTAAACCTAATAAAGAAAGGTCATTTCTAATATTTGCTAAAGTCTTTTTAGGTCTACCTCTACCCTTCTTATCATAAGTCAAATCTAATACATCTACTTTTCTAATTGGGTCATCGGAAGACCGTCATTTTAAGACTGATTACAATTGCATAAAACTAGACCATACATCAACAATCTCCACCATGGTCCAATTTTACAATGAATTAAGAAGATTGTGCTAATGCTCGTAACAACTGACTTAATTCAAACAGAACTTGAATTTTGAAATCAGCAAGCATTTGGTCATAGCATCAGCTGGATTTACTTCTGTAGATATCTTCTCTACATGAACTACTCCATTTATAAATCTCTTATGAAATGTAGCTTTGCAGTAATATGTTTAGAACGCTCATGAAAAACAGCATTTTTCATAAGATAAATCTGAGTCAGTATAAGCTTCATTGGCAGCTCCACCTTTGAAGACAATGTTGCAATTGCATTTCGTTGTAAAGAAGATTTCCAAATAAATGAAGCCATAATCCCTCTTTTATAGCTTTCGTTGCAATTGCAAATTCAACTTCTGTTGAAGACAATGCCAGTACACGCTGTAAAGAAGATTTCCAGCTAACTATTCCATCAAAACCAAACGAAAATGTAACCAGAAATTGATCTTCGTGTGTCAAGACAGCCTGCAAAATCTGAGTCAGTATAAGCTTCATTGGCAGCTCCACCTTTATATAATAAATCAATATCAAGTGATCCTTTTACGTATCTAAAAATCCATTTCAAAGCTTCCCAATATAATTTGCTAGGCTCAACCATATATTTGCAAACTATGCTAACTGAATGAACAATTTCTAGTCTAGTGCAAACAATACTATACATCAAACTTCCAATTATGTTGACATAATGAATATTATTCATAAACATCTCTTTCGTATGATTTTTAGGTACATCTTCCTTGTGAAATTTAAAATGAGCAGCCAAAGGAGTTTTGACTAGCTCCAAATCAGCCATAAGGAACTTCTCTAACACCTTTTGCAAATATGATTTTAAAGAAAGAAATAATTTCCTTTTCTCTCTATACCTTATAATGTGAATGCCCAATATCTTACAAGCCTGACCCATGTATTTCATTTCAAACTCCATAGATAATTGCTCCTTCAATGAATTAATCTCATTCACGCTTTTACTAGCAATTAAGATGCCATCAACATATAGCAGCAAATACATTGAAACATCTTGATTGTTTATCCTTTTAAGATATACCCAATTATCCATCTTGCATCTTACGAAACCAGCCTTTGTAACAAAATGATTGAACCGCACATACCATTATCTAGAAAATTGTTTTAGGCCATAAATGGGTATTTTCAACAAGTAAATTTATTTTTTAGTATTCTTTTCAAAACCTTTAGGTTGCTGCATAAAAACCATTTCCTCCAAGTTATCATGAAGAAAAGTCGCTTTAACATCTATTTTTTCTAGTTCTAGATCATACCTTGTAACAATGGATCTGATCATTCTAATAAAGTTTTGCTTCACAACCAAAGAAAAAACTTCGTTGTATTCCAAACCTACTTCTTGAGTAAAGCCTTTTCCTTACAAGCCTCGCTTTATAGGCTTCGAAGTTTTTTGTGCATCATCCTTCATTTTGAAAATCCAGTTGCAGCCTTGCAGGCAATTATATTTTGGCCATTTGGAGCATCAACAAGCTGCCATGTTTTGCTTTTGTTCAAAGATCTCTTCTCTTCCTGCATTGCCTCTATCCAATGCACTAAGGCCACGTTTGGGACGGCTTTCTTATTGCTTCATAAAACAGCTTTCAAGTATAAAAATTAAAATCTTTTAACTAAAAAGTATCTTTAAGAAGCAGTAAAAAAGCTATCCCAAATAAAGCCTAAATCTCTACTGTTTACTGCTTCATTATAGAATACAGGCTCATTCTGCTTAGCTTCATATAGGACCGAGAATGCATAAGCGATTGTATCAGCGAATCCAAATCTTTTTGGAGCTTTAATCTTACACCTTGCTCTATCCCTGGTGAGAGAAAAATTCTGCACTTCATTACTACCAAATTCTGATTGATCAGTAATAGATTCTTCCTACTTGTTCTGATTTGAACTGGATCATTACCTTAAACATCTCTTTCTAAATCCTGCACCCGCAATCTTTGATTTTGCTGCTGCTATTTATTCCTATCTTCAATATCTGTTTTTCTTACATGCATTGGAAATTCATTTTCATTAAAGACAACGTCTCTGCTTTACGATACACTTCTTCATTCCTGGTTCAATACACCAAAAGCCTATAACCCTTCACTCCATTCGGATAGCCCAAAAAACATACATTTGGGTGCTCCAAGTTGCAATTTTTTTTGCCTTATAACCCTATCTTCAAATTCGGATTGAACAGTAATATATCATTCCTACTTGTTCTGATGTTGAACTGGATCATTACCTTCAACATCTTCATATATTTTGGAGATCAAATCAACATCCAAAACAGCAACTAGAGCGAAATCAGCACCCAACAGCGAAAAATAGCCACCGAAATCAAGAGAAAACAACAATGATATGCAGGAACAACACTTTTTTTTTTTGCAGAAACAATACTAATAATGCTGAATAACAATCTTCAATCAAAGAAACACAAGATGCAATGGATTCACTATTTGAGAGGTGAATCGGCTCTCCCCCAATTTCCTAGCAACAATTGGGAACCAAAAATCACTAAAGAAAAACAACTTCAGGACATTCATCACATAATCCCTCCCACATACAAACATTCTCTCTTAAAACCAGCCCTATATCTACCTAAACGCACCTCACATTTCCTCCAATGATCTCTCTTTAAACTTTCCCCACCATAAATACACCTCACATTTCCTCCAATGATCTCCCCTTAAACTTTTTCCTCCTATAGATCTGAAAAGAGATGCTGGGACCCACAAAACAAGAACCTTTTGGCTTTTGAAATGAGATGGGGTCCACAACCACATCACATCTCTTTCTAAATCCTACACCAACAATCTTTGATTTTGTTTATTCCTATCTTCAATATCTGTTGTTCTTACATGCATTGGAAATTCATTTTCATTAAAGAAAACGTATTTGTTTATAATACACTTTTTTCATTCCTAGTTCAATAACACTTCACTCCATCCGAATAGCCCAAAAAAATACATTTGAGCGCTCTAGGATGCAATTTGTCTTTCCTTATATGTGCATATGTCGTGCACCCGGAGGCTCTAAGTTGTTGTAATCTACTGTATAACGGGATCTTATCTCCGATGATGTTTTGAAACTTCATACAGCTGAAGGATATCTATTGATCAAATAGCTTGGGGTTTTTAATGTTTCTCCCCAGAATGACCTTGATAGCCCAGCATTCAACAACATAAGCTTCACTTCATTTGTTCAACAAGTCCGTTTTGTTGCGGGATCTTCGCCACTGTTCAATTCCTTGCTATTCCTTGGCTTGTGCAATATTTGTCAAACAAATATAAGCAACATTCCAATCCATTTTCAGTTCGCACTTTGTTTATTCTTTGGCCATCTTGATTTTCAGCAACTTCCTTCCAATCCTTGAAAGTGTCAAGTGCTTGGTTTTTGCATTTAAGAAAATGCACCCAAACTCTTTTAGAGTAGTCGTCAATGACTGCAGTTTAAAATTCCATCACTCTTACGAACTGTATTGCTAAATTTTATTCTGCATTTTTTACCCAAAATACAACATTCACACAGATCAAGCTTGTTGGTCTTGTCTTTACACAACAAATTTTGTTTGATGAGTTTAATCACACCTCGCTCACTGATATTTCCAAGCTGCAAATGCAACAGTTTGGTCCTATCTTCAGCACAGATTTTTAATCACATTAGCATTTGAAGTTATCATACTTTTTTCCATGAAGAATGAATAGATTGTTCACTAGTGATTCTTTCAACAACACCATGCACCCTTGGCTACTTTTATTAAGGTTGTAAAAAACAGATCGGATATATAACCGAAAAAGACATAAGTTCAAAGTCAATGAATTGGACTGAGATCAAATTAATAATGATGTAATAAAATATTAAAAATATTTAAATAATAAAGATAACTTTATAATAATTATAAAATAATAAATTTTGGAATAAGAATAAATAAAATTCATACACAATAAATATTCATAATTTTAAAGTTAATATAAATAATTACTAATTTATTTATATTTAAAAATAAATAATTACTAATTTAATTAAATATAATATCTCTCAATTTCATATGAATCATAATTTACAGAAACATAGTTTATCTAAATATAATTTTTAATATAAATATTTCTAATTTATGTTAATATATTCGGTATATTACAATTATAAATTATATACAAAATTCAAATTATAAAATTTATTTATAAAAGTCATAATTTTATGATTTTTCATTTTCTATAAATCATTTTAATTTCAATTTAGAGAGGAATTAGATAAAAAATTTTATTAGTATATTATAATCAAAATTATACTAAAAATATATCTTAATTTTTTAATATATTTTAACATAATTATAATAAACAAATAATTATAAATTTAGAACTTTAAAAATTATTTATAGCCAATTTTTATTTGAATATTCTGTACAAATTATTTCTAAAAAATCTTTATGGAAGCAATCCACCATGCACATATTATAAAATTTATACTAGTTGTTTAGTCCACCACATCAGTTGAACAATTATTACGTCATCTGACCAACGTAGAAGTACGTTCGGCCGCCATAACATGTCGTCACGTGCTCTTACTCTTTACCACGCGCCCACGACATCTGACCCGGACCGGAACCCGGAGAATTGCTTATAGATTCGCGATGTGAGGTATTACTCGGTATTGCTCGGTATTGCTAGGTATTGCTTGACAATAACGAGAAATACCGCTCTGTGGAGACAAATATCGAGTAATACCGAGAAATACCGAGTTGTATCGAGTTTTTTCTAGCGAGTTTTCCTAAAAATACCGAGTTGTACCGAGTTTTTCTAGAAATACCGAGTTTCTCGGTACAACTCGGTATTTACAACTCGGTATTTCTCGGTATTACTCGGTATTTGCTCTGTATTGCTCGGTATTTACTCGGTATTGATTATTGCAGAGCAAAATCGACCAATACCTAGCAATACCGAGCAATACAAATAGAGAAATACCGAGCCATCCTGGGTCCGTTCCGGGTCAGGTTGTCGGGCCCGCAGTAAATAGTGAGAACGCGTGGCGCGATTCTATTGGCGGCCGAACATAGAGCTACGTCCTGTGACCGGACCAAATAAAAGTTCCATCAGTTGGGTGGTTTGTATTGTGTTGTTTAAATAGTGTTTTTTGTATTCATGGATTAAAAGCCCACATGAGATTGTGGTACCATGTGGGTATGATTTTCTTTGAAATTAAATGATTTAAAATCCCCATTCTTTTCTTCTTTATTCTCTCATCTTGTTTGAAATTCCTTGGACATTAGAACATATAGCATAGTGTCAATGATGTGCTCATAGAATTTTGACAGTGAGCTTAAAAGAAGCATGCCTTGATCCTCTTCATCATCCTAACATGCACGTTCTTCAGATCAAGAATGATATTGTCGAATTCATCCATATGCTTTCTTAAGCCTTTTGTTTCATCCATCTGTAATGCGTACAGTAATTTCTTTGGGTACAATGGATTGGCTAGTGATCTCTTCAAGTATAGCGACTCCAATTTCTCCCAAGCTTCTATTGTTGAATCTTTTTCAACTACTTCCCTCAACACTTCATCACCAAGCGACGGAAGAATTGTACTATGAGCCTTCAATTGAATTTCTCTATCCTTTGCTCTATCTGTAATAGCTGCAAAACTCTCCCGAGAAATAGCATAAGACATACCTTGATGAACAAGAAGGGATTTCATCTTGATCCTCCACAAGATGAAATCATTCTCAATAGTAAATTTGTTGATCTTGAATCTTTGCATGGACATGATTTGAATGAACTGGAAGCTCTAATACCAATTGCGAAAGAAGAAAATAGCGGACCAGTTCTCCCACACAGCTCCTTTTTGGATATATCGATTCTTGATACAAAGGAACAAAAATATAGCTAGAAGAAAAAAAAATGCTTGAATGAACTAGAGGAATGCTATCTCCTTTGTTTCTTGAATCAAATGAAAGTAACATATGACAACAAGAAACTCTTGCCTGCTATCTAACTGTGGACCATCTATTTTACCTCTCCCCTCTACCTATAATATCTACCCAGATGGTCTTACCAAAACAGGGCTAAAATCGAAAAAATAAGACTCAATACAGTTGCATAAAGCTGGATCATATCAATACAGTTGCATAAAGCTGGATCATAGATCAACACAATCATTTTCCGAAAATTCTTCAAGATCGCAACATCTTCAAACAACTTAGTCTCAATACACCCATAATTTGTGATTTTTGTGACAATTATGTTGTCTTGTTTCATCACACCTATCTTGACTTTGATTTTGTTCACATATGCCGCATCTTCGCATAGGTTGTCAAACAACATCCTCCTAGTCACGGGCATGAACATATTGATTTCAGGATTAATTGAGTTCCCTAACCATGACATAATCAAGAAATCTACTTCCTCTTATGCATCAAACCTTGAATTTCCTTTCTTTGGACCCGTCCTTAGAAGATGGTTGAGCTTTCCTTTTGTAGCCTACAAGCCTCTGGATAGTCTGCAGGAACCCTTTGAATAGCCTATTCAAGTTAAATGAAACCTGAATAGTCTCCAAGTCTCTGAACGTATGTGAAATGATTTCCTCAAATTGTCCAGCAGCAATTTTAGATATATTGAATATGCAAAAAAAAAAAAGACAAAGATAAATAAAGAATATTTCATAGAGGTGACAACGTAGTTCCTGCTATGCAAGCTGTATTAATAAAGGTGTGAGGATTGAGATCCGATTGTCAAAATCATATATGAAACACGTTGATGATAGTGAGACCCAATGACAAAGGGGAGTGATGATGATGAGAAGCGATGATGGTAATGAAATTAAAAAATAATAGGATGAGCCGCATTGCAATAATAGAGAGAAATGACAACGGTGAGACATGATGCAATGATGGGGGAACAAGACACATCAAAGGTGACGAAGGCTATAAATAACTAACAAGATATGAAGATGATGATGAAGACCAAAATAACACAAGAAAAACAAAGATAAGAGCCTAGGACTCCAATACCTATTGATTTGAGAAGAAATTTCTCATTAGATGAGCATAAAGTATATGCAAGAGGATACCCTAATTTACTGTTGATTTACAGCTATACTTATACACACAAAAAAGGTGAAACGGAATCTCCTAAAATATAGCACACCGAATCTCTATTTTCCAACTAAACCAATTTTTTGTTTTCAAAAGTTAAGGAAAAAAAAGTGAACTCAAGTGAATTCTAAATCTATATCATTAATAACAAATACAATATATACATACAGATATCATTAATAAAAAATACAATATATACATACACACATGCCATGATTCAAAATGCCTTAATGATGATAAATGATCAATATAAAATCTAAGACATTATCTTGCCTCGATAAAGCCAATGACGACTTTGCACAATGAAAATGCCATAACAGAATCTATCTTTTCATCTTAATTTTGAACCAGTAAATTTAAAACCATAAAAGCAAGAAATAAATTTTCTTTCTTGTTGTCCCCATCTCTCATTCCTCTCAATCAATCGCCTGCAAACAGCAGACTCTCCAAATGTAGCTCTGTTCATTGTGTTCAGCTCAACAAGGAAACTGATACGCCTTAGGGTTCCCAAGTTAGGATTTGCCCTAATGCTCTTCCAAAGAAGAAATTTCTCTTCCAAATCCACGACAAAAATCAACACAAGAGAGATGAGATGAAGAACAAGAAAATTTGCATTCAAAATCCAAGAGAAACAAGATACAAGTTGTCCACTTCGAGAAGGACAAGGTCTCCCACTACAAACCCTAGAAAAAGCAAGAGAAAGAACTAAGAGGCTAAGAGAAAACTTCAATCTTTCATGCCCTAGAAATCCCCCCTTAATCCCTACATATAGCAAGCAAAAGACCCCACCATACCCACTAGTGGGCTGCCCAAGTTGAACCGCCCGGTTCAAGCTAGACTTGAGCCAAACCGGTCCAGAAATGGACCGGTTCCGCTCAAGCCG
>NW_021318852.1:2878598-2895679 GCF_001605985.2 Dendrobium catenatum
CTAGGATTGCAGTCTGCCGACGCATGCTATTATGCTCTTTACCACTCACAAGCATGTGAAGTGTGCAACACACACTTGAAATTAAACTATTCAATTTTAAATTAAAAAATGAAAATATTTAAATTAAATTAATACATTAATTATAAATATTGTCAAAATTTTGCAAAAAAATCTCAAAACTTGCAAAAAAGTATTTTAAACTTCTCATTCTCATTTTCATGATAATACCCACATGAGGGAGAAAATTTACCAATTCCTTTTTCCCTGGTTCATTTTTACATTCCCCTCCCTACTTCCGCTTCTCTAATCGCCGATCAAGTCGGTCTTATCGGGAAGATCATCTTGTTTGTCCCAGGAAAAGAGGATGAAACCCTACCGGTTTGTGCACGCGTCGAGGGCACTGGTATAGCGCTCTGTCAACTGATTTTCATTTGAAAATTCGTTATTTTTTAATACTTCAACCCAACGCTGTGTTCCCGGATTTTGTTGGTTGAAGTAGCATCTAAGGACATTTAAGTGAATTCATGGCTTCGTTAACGAGGATTATACTTAGAATATTTAGTTTGAAACAATATTCCCTCATTGAAACAATGTGAAAAATAAATAGCATGTTTAGTGCCTACATTTGTCTCGATGGGATGCTATATTTTGTTGAGCAATTGAACTTTGATAACTAGTAGTAGGAAAAACAATGAGAGGCAATTGTTTGCCGTCTTAATTACATTGTTGTGCTCAAATGCCTTCACTGGGTATTCGTTTATTGCAAGTTGCGGTTTAATTCTTCTGCTCTTTAGAGCAGCATTTGATTAGTTTCTTATTTAGGGTGTGTCGTTGGATGTTTTCAAATGCATCTATGTTATAATATAGGAATTGGATGTTTTTCATTTATAAAATGTAGAATTATTTGGGTTGAATGAAAATAAATGAATGAAATATTACGAGTGCAGGCATTTGTGGAAAGCGGAGATGAGATCACGAGCTAGTTTTCATATGCTTTAAAATTCCTTGATTTAGGATGAATTTCAATTCTCCATATAAATGCTTTGCTTGAGTTTTATTTAAACAAACATTAAAAATAAAATCCTTTTCTTTTTATTTACACTCATAATATACTTGCCCTTTAATATTTTTTGCTTTTTTTAAAATTTCTTTCTAAACTTTTAGGTTCCAAATGACAGGCTGTTAAAGGGAAACAAACTAAGAGGAGGAGAAAGGAGATTAGAGAAGAGAAATAGACATCCGGCCTATGATAAAACTTGTGCCTTTCAAGCTGTTCATATACATAGTTTGATTTTACGAAGTCCATAAAGTTAAATGGCCAATTCCCTAAGGTTTTTGTTTGAGAAGTTTTTGTTTATCTTTTTACAAGTATTTTAAGCACAATAATTTCTTGAAAGTAGAAAAAAACAGTGAAAAAATTGTCACAACAAAGCCTAACCTAATGCCTCCTTTTATTGAAGTTAAGGACTAAGCGCTAAATAATGTTTAGCAATTACGGATTACCCTAAAAGAAATAATGCAATTGATATAAAGATAGTGCAAAGAGGAGTGTAAATTATAATCCAACAGCTTATCTCTTATAGAGTTGTTAACCTAAAAGAAGTAATAATTAAAAGTATAATAGGTAAAGAAAGTACAAAAAACTAGTCAAGCAAGTTAGTCATCATGCAACTCTTCTTTTCTCCTTAGATTGGTTCTATGAAGAAATTTTGATTGTTCTGCATCTAGTAAGAAACTCTAAATATCATAGGGTGGATAGACATGGTGGATTTTGGCCAAGATAAGTGTGCATGCTAACTGGAGGTGGGGCGGATGCCTCAGTTGTCAGTTTCAACTTCTACAATTAAAAGATTGTCGCTAATGGAACTTAAAGTTAGATCTATGCGTGGCAGATGATGCCTGTCATTGGGAGTAAGTGAGCCGAGCCGACTCGAACCTCACTCGAACTTGAGGTACAATATGAGTTTATCAAGCAATGAGCTTGAGCTCAAGCTCAAACTTGAGCTGGCATATCAAGGGAGCTCTAGTTCGAATTTGATTAGACTTGCTTTGTCTCACGAGTTAATTAGATTGTGTAGTTATTTTAGGGACAAAAATCGCTATTATATTAATTATTGATATAATATTTTTTAATAGGTTTATTGCATTTTAAGGCCATTGCAAAAATCTGAGAGGAGGTTGCATTTAATGTAATTAATGGCAGCTTTGCTCCTCCGTAAGTAAATGTAAAAAAAAGCTGTAGTTTTTCCTTGTTTTCCTTCGCGTCATTCCTTCACAAATAAAAGCAAATCGTTTATTCCGTTGTTCTCTGGACGTCTTCTACACAAGTAAAAAGCAATCTTGTGGGTTTGTTGGTTGAAGTAAAAGAGTGAAAATATTTCAAATGTAGGGTTTTGAGAATATGGTGTTTGATTTGAAGTAAACAAAATGCAGTGTAAAATTGTGGTGTATTTGGAATTCACTCTCTAGTTCATTTTTGTGTATTTGAAATTCCTCATATTTTGACAATTTCCAATACACTATAACTTCATTGCCTGCCGCTGCCTCCATCACCACGCCACGCCGCCGCCCACCGACATGCGCCGCCGACCCACCATTGTCGTCCACCGCTTGCCGACATTGGCCATGCTTACAGTGCATTCGGTCATGCTTTTTTTTTTTTTGATTAGAAGTAAATGAATTCATTGTAAGCATGACCGAATAGCACCCATTATGAAAGTTCATGTCTTGTTCGGAAGGCACAGTGGCAGAGTACCGGGAGCGCTTTGAGCTTCTATCGGGACGATGAGGGAAGCCGATGACGCCATGGAGGGAATTCATGAAGGGTTGAAACCCTACATCAGAGCCGCCATCAGGGTGGTCAACCACGAGGATAGTGGGTAAATGGAGACAGCTCAACTTGTTGAGGACAAGCAGAGACGGGCATAGACACGGAAGTCAGTGGGGTCTCACCCCTCATATCGCTCACCACTCATGCTCGAAGGACTTAAGGTGACTGCCACTACTCATCCGAGGAGGTAAACAGGAGAAAGCATCACTGTGGTGAACCAAGGAGGTCAAGGACTGACTGATCCGAATGAAGGAGAAGAGGGTCACAGGGCCTCATGCTACCGTTGCGACGAGAAATTTGCACCTGGGCATAGGTGTAAAGAAGACCCTACACGTGATAGTGGTGGGGGATTCATGATAGGACACAGATGAGGGACAACAAGGGAAAAGCTAGTGAGTAGAGCATCCTCACCTGGTATGATAGAAGTCATCTTGAATTCGATGGAAGGTTACCATTCCATCCCACATGAAGATGGAGGGGAATTGAAGAGTGCAAGGTGAGAGTTTTGTTCGATTGTGGAGCCACTCACATCCTTGGCCTATGCGATGGCGGAACAGTTGGGTCTTGAGTGAGATCAAAGCAAAGAGGTAGAGTCCTATGCACAGGACAGAAGGCCGCATCTATGGGAAATGCAAGGGAGTCATATCTTGCAAGGGGAGTAGTTACTTCAGATTTTTTGCTGATGGATCTGGAAAACGCTGACGTCATCTTGGGTATTCAGTGGCTTCAATCCTTAGGAGACATGGAGGTCAATTGGAAGAAGTGTGGTTAATATACAACAGTAGATGTCGAAGGGTGGCACTACCAGGGTGTCGTTGGGCTTGCCGTGGGGGTTACTGCTTTTTGGCGACTTATGTGGTTAACGACCACCGAGGGACTATTCTGTTATACCTTGAGGACAAGGTTATCTTAAAGGGATATTGAGCGGGCCACCTGCGGACCACCGCGACCGCCGACCGGCAGAGGAGGGCCGGCGACCCGCGGCGCGCGTCCGACTGCGCCGTTCGAACCGCTGAAGGGGAACGCGGGATGGGGACGCGGGGCGGAACGCCGAGCGGGACACGCGCGCGGCTTTGAGTGGAACGAGTCGCCTTAGATGGTTTGTTCACATAAAACGGCGGCCTTGCGATGACCTGGTTAGGAGAGTAGAGGTATTATATTTGACTTATGTTAAGAAAGGTAGGGGTAGACCTAAAAAGACTTGGTTAGAAAATATTATGAATGACCTTTCTTTATTAGATTTAAACGAGAATTTGACTTTTAATAGGACACAATGGAGAAAAAGGATTCATGTAGCCGACCCCACGTAGTGGGATAAAGGCTTGATGTTGTTGTTGTTGTAGTGTTGAATGTCTTGTGAAAATTATTAAAAAAATAAGCGGGTGGTTCATACACTCCATAAGTCTAGTTTTCCCTCAAGTAGAATCATTTATCAAAAGACTTCTTTTTTTTTGGAGGTGAATTTCTACCCGCATCTCTTTCTTTCATAACTAGATTGTCAATTCTTCTAGATATTTATATTTTATATATTAACTTACAAAGAGTGTGAAAATCTCATTTCGAATCTTTTAAATTTACAAATATAGAAGCTACATTTTATAATTGACTACTCTCCTGATATTGATTTTTTTTATTTATGTAAGCATTTAAGTAGAGCAATTGAAGGCATGTCCTCAATTGTTTTAATTTTAGTGCAAGGCATTATAAAATCTAAAATATAAAATACCCGGGTAAGGTTTTTCATCTTCCTTTTCCTGGGACAAACAAGATGAGCTTCCCGATAAGACTGACTTGATCGACGATTAGTAGAAGCTGGAAGAACGGGATTTGTAAAACGACTATTAGTAGAAGCTGGAAGAACGGGATTTGTAAAAATGCACGAGGGGGTAAAGGGATTGTGAATTTTTTCTCCCTCATGTGGGTACTTATGATTGAAAATGAGAATGAGAAGTTAAAATACTTTTTTTGCAAGTTTTGAGATTTTTTTGCAAAATTTTGATAATATTTAATAATTAATTGTATTAATTTAATATTAAAAATTATTTCATTTTTTAAAAATTTTAAAAATTGAAATAGTTTAATTTCAAATGTGTGTGTTGCGGGCTTTCACCTATCTGGCACGAGCATAATAGCATGCATCGGCAGACTAGCTTCAAATGTGGCCAAACTTGATTTCTTAAAACTTGATTTTATATGACTCAAAATGTACATAATTGAAAAAAATATCATCATTATTTCTTTTATTAGAGAAATATTTTTGAAAATTTGTTTCAAATAAAATGATCCCCACTTAAATTCGTGAATGAAGTTGACTACAAAGGTCAACTTTGGTGTTGATGGCAAGCATCGACTATAGTCCAAAACATATATTGCATATTGATAGATAGAGCTCTTGATTCTCTTTTATGCAATCTTCCTTAGGATCTCATTCAAGCCTCCACAAATGAAAAGAGACAAAGCCTATTTATTGACTTATAGAGAGAGAAATTCAGATCATTTAGATCAATAGTTAATACCCTTCATCATATGATCCATCTTGACCCCCACTAATTATATAATAGTTTAAGATACTAGTAATATTGCATCATTAGTTTTGCCTAGTTGATCAAAATGCTAGTTTCAAATGTAAGCACTCGAGATTTAGAAGGCATTTGGAAATGATTTTAAAAATATTTTAACTATATTTTTTACTTTTTGAGTGCCTAATTTAAATATATTTCTATCTCAGATCAAGATATTATTGGCATCATTAGGTTAGTCTTATCAAAATATATATTTTTCGACAATAAATTTGCTAAAAAAATACAACTCAAATAATCTGATAGTCAATTTCAAAATTTTCAACTTAGATCGAAGAATTACATCAAGATTTATACTTGATCAGATGAATTTTATAATAATGTGTCACTGATTATATAAGAAGCTCTCACATATTTGAGATATGAGATATAAGGAAAGTCTGAAATTTTAGAAACCTTAAGACCTGCAGTGGCACGCAAGTTAGAAAAATAGATAGCAAGAATTCCAGAAAGAACAAGCATATAGGACAACAATATCCAGTGAAAAGGTAATTGTATTTCCTTGCCTTTTCTCAGAAGTTATGGTTGTATGCTTTGTTACACACCCGCACATTGAAGGGTCTTGAATGACCATCAGTTTGGCTCGTAGAGAGAAGTGTTGAGTAGACAATGATTTTGTGAATATGTCGGCCACCTGATCAATTATGCTGATAGGAAGTATGTGAATGTTGTTGTTGTGGATATGATCTCAGACAAATTTGTGGTCAATTTCGATATGCTTAGTTCTCATGTGAAAAATAAGGTTATTGACAAGGGCAATTGCGGAAGTATTGTTGCAGTATAAGTCCGTATGTGGAGAAGGAGGAAGCTTGAAATCATGTAATAGACGTCAAAACCATAGGATATCTGCGATGGCAGCTACGGGAGCTAGCTCTATACTCCGACTCCTTAGAGGATCGTGCAATGGTGTGTTGCTTCTTAACACTCCATGAGATGAATGTGCTGCCAAAGAAAGAGTAGTATCCAGATGTGGACTTTCTAAAGACTAGGTCGTTGGCCCAGTTAGCGACGGAGAATGACGTGAGGGATAGAGAACTTTTGGTAACATGTATGCCATGAGATAAGGTACCTTTAGTATACTGGAGAATGTTTGAGTAGGTAGACATCGTTCTGTTGAGGGTATGCATATGTTGGGAGAGGAGACTAACGACATACGCTATGTCTAGACATGTTAGCGTGAGGTACTGCAGTGAGCTTGTGAACCGGCGATATAATGCGGGATCTGAGAGCAGAGGATCCATGAAGAGATCTGTGGGTAATTTCATGAAGGTTGGGTTGGAAAGGGAATTGCAATTGGTGAGGTTGGCTTGTTACAGGATGGAGAGAGCATAAGCTTGTTGGGAGAGAAAGTACTAACTATTTAAATGGTTGATTTTGATGTCGAGGAAGTTGTGTACCAGACTAAGAGTTTTAATGTTGAAGCTGCGATTGAGTTGCTAGATGAGAGTGGAAATGGCTGAAGGGTTGTTGCTTGCAAGCAAAATATCGCCCACATGTATATGAGCAGATAAATCTATGTCCTATTGGTTAAAGGTGAGATGTGAAGGATCTGATTTGTTGTGGTTGAATCCAAGAGACACTAGATGCATAGTAAATGTGTTGTACCATTGCCAAGGGGCCTGTTTGAGGCCATATATAGATTGATATCGATGGCGGAGTCAGCTATTTTAGCAACGTAAGATGTCGGGAGTAGTGTGAATGTTGCATGCTTAGCTTATTAATTGATGATGGCAGATGTCAACATTGACATTGATAACAAGCATTGATGCTGGTGTTGAAACAAGTGTCAATCTTGTTCATGATGAACCTTGTTGCCATACGCAACCTTGTTGGAGACTAATAAACTTCACATTATTACTAGAGTCTCCACGACTAGGAACTTTCTTCTTGCCCGACATTAGAAAGCAGGTGAGAAGACTAGTTCCTGGCCACAAATCTTCGCACCAACAGGCTATCCAATCGCTCTTGCCACTCAAATATGAATAAGGAGTCGCCATCATTTGAAGCTTCATTATGTGCATCACATGGAATCAAAAGAGCTAAGGCACAGATCAAGCAGAACTCATGAGAGCAAATACTAATTGCCACATTCTTGCTTGCATAAATACAACCAAGCAACTAAACATCAGAATCTCGTATGACAGTTGAAGGGTATCGATGAAGACAAACATCAGCATACATTATATTTTCTTTTTTTATTAGTTATTTTGCCATGTTTTCGTGGTTGAAATTTTCCTTATAATAATTGTAGGATTTAAGTTTATTAGCACATTACTGGCTAATAAGAATTGTTGCGTCCTAAAAAATTTACGGCAATAGAGAAATATGAAGTTTAGCATCCCAGTCTTATACGAAGATCTGGCACATGGACAGATAAATAAGCAGGGATGTAGTGTTTATAAGAGACTCCATAATTTTTATGTGGAAACTCCTAAAAAGGAGAAAAATCACTCGGTTGGCCCAGTTTAAATGATTCCACTAGTATTTGTAATTGATTATAAATGAGGCCCTTCCCTAGGGGGATGGTCATGGCTCGATGTAGCAAATATACATCATATAGAGTGCATTATATGGTGGGTGTTGGAAGAATCAGTGTGTATATGTTTGTTTGGTTAGTAGAACCATGCATAGTCAGCGAGCAATGTATGTCGAAAGGGCTATAGTCGGATGACGGTGGTCGGAAAGAATGTAATCGGGCGATGGAGGTCGAAAAGATCGTAATCAGGGGACAGAGGTCAGAAAGGACCGTTATTGGTGATGGTGGTTGGAAAGACCGTAGTCGACAGGCAACGGAGGTTTGGATGACTGCATTTGGCAGGAGACGGAGGTCAGAAGGACTGTAGTTTTATTTTCGTTTTTATTATTTTAATTTCTAATTATCTCTATATTTTTTATTTTTAGTGCTTACAAGTAACAATTGTGATTTGAATTAATAATCTTAAAAAACAATATTATTTTTCAACCATAAAGCAATGAACTCTTCCGTGGATACTAAGGCATCTTTGTTCTCACGTATCATTTGGCATCTGCCCATGTGCTTCTTCTATCCGTTCGAGCAATTGGCTTTCCATTCCATCCCCACCACTGTACCTGGCAAAGCCGCGGCACGCAATCTCCAGCGCACGCTTTGCACGTTATGTTTTTTCGGCCCTCTGCTCACACCACCTTAATTTTCAAGCTTCGTGAAGCCCCGTCCACGCTCCTCCTCGAGTAAATGCCTACGCTAGCATGGCCGGAAATACCTCTCGCGCCTCCTCCGGCTAGCTCCCCGCGACGCGACAGTCGGCGCCACCTCTTCTCTCACAAAGCAGGCCGCCTAAGCCATCTAGCCGTAGCCTCCCCGTGAGAGGGCAGCAGCCATCGATCTTAATCGCCGCCTGCCCACGTATTTACCGACCGCGCGCTTGCAAACAGTGGAATTAGAACCCAGCTGGAGTGATAACAATTTTTATAATTTGGTATTCACACACGAGAAGGATAGAAGCTTGGGAAATAAATGAGTTAAGCCGATTCGTGAAGAGCTCAGATTTGGCTCCATAAATGACTCTTGAGTCAAGCTTGATTATGAGCCAAGTTTTAGTCAGTCCTGATTCAACCCATTAGCTTGAGAGCAATCTTATTAAAAAATATATTTAAAATATATTAGGATTTAAGATTTTAAGTTCAAAGTTAGAAAGGACCGTAATTGACGATGGTGGTTGGAAAAATCGTAGTCGACAGACAACGGAGGTCTGGATGACTGCATTTGATAGGAGACGGAGGTCAGAAGGATTGTAGTTTTATTTTCGTTTTTCTTATTTTAATTTCTAATTATCTCTATATTTTTTATTTTTAGTGCTTACAAGTAACAATTGTGATTTGAATTAATAATCTTAAAAAATAATATTATTCTTCAACCATAAAGCAATGAACTCTTCCGTGGATACTAAGGCTTGGTATCAGCTCCTCGTTTTTTCTGTTCTTCAATTCTTTGTTCTCACGTATCATTTGGCATCTGCCCATGTGCTTCTTCTATCCGTTCGAGCAATTGGCTTTCCATTCCATCCCCACCACTGTACCTGGCAAAGCCGCGGCACGCAATCTCCAGCGCACGCTTTGCACGTTATGTTTTTTCGGCCCTCTGCTCACACCACCTTAATTTTCAAGCTTCCTGAAGCCCCGTCCACGCTCCTCCTCGAGTAAATGCCTACGCTAGCATGGCCGGAAATACCTCTCGCGCCTCCTCCGGCTAGCTCCCCGCGACGCGACAGTCGGCGCCACCTCTTCTCTCACAAAGCAGGCCGCCTAAGCCATCTAGCCGTAGCCTCCCCGTGAGAGGGCAGCAGCCATCTTAATCGCCGCCTGCCCACGTATTTACCGACCGCGTACAGCGCTTGCAAACAGTGGAAATTAGAACCCAGCTGGAGTGATAACAATTTTTATAATTTGGTATTCACACACGAGAAGGATAGAAGCTTGGGAAATAAATGAGTTAAGCCGATTCGTGAAGAGCTCAGATTTGGCTCCATAAATGACTCTTGAGTCAAGCTTGATTATGAGCCAAGTTTTAGTCAGTCCTGATTCAACCCATTAGCTTGAGAGCAATCTTATTAAAAAATATATTTAAAATATATTAGGATTTAAGATTTTAAGTTCAAAGTTATTTAAAATATTTGAAAAATATATCTCATTTTCTTGTATTAAGTGGTTTATTATTATTTTTCTTATAATTTTTCAATCTTTTTATCATTTTATTATATTAATTACTTAAATCATAGTTATTTTCTTTTTTTTATAATAAATGAGTTGGCTTGAGATCCAGTTGGAACTCGTTGAATACAACTTGAACTCAAGGTCAAGCTCTATTAATTAATCGAGTTGAAGCTCAAATAAAAAATGACTCAAGTTCGACTCAACTTATTTACACCTCTAATAGAAGTTATGCATCAGATATAGAAAATAAACGTGTAATACATATGTAAGCAAAATCACCATCTATTTGTTAATAATTACAAGCCATGTTAGGCATTTTCTATTGGGACGTTCCAACTGAAATAAAATCACATGAAAAAAAAATTAACCCTTATGAGCAATGTTATTTCAAATTGAGAATCTATAGAATTGAAATCTCCCAACCAAAGATAGGTAATTGATCTTATAACCTTGTAATTAATGGCAAATTTTATTAATGAGGGTTGAAAAACAATCAAATGTAACGTGAAAGTCAAAACATGCAAATACAAGAAAATAAAACGAGCTTTTAGAGATAGAAAAGCCTAGGATTTCACTTAATTAGGCCAGAGAGTTTTGGAATATTGTTAGAAAAGCAAATAAGGCTTTCCCTAATATTAGCTTCTTAGTTAGTGGCAACATGAAAATCGTTTAGAATTTTCTTAATGTTGAGACTTGAGAAGGTTGGCAGGAGAGGCATGACCAAAAAATAATATTATCAGTATAAAAAGGTGTTAAAGATGATAGATGGCCAAGGAAGCAATGGTCGCAAAATCCCCAATGTGGATATAGTCCCACATAAGATTAAAAAACTCATCCATAGCTAGTAAGAATAGATAAAGGAGAAAAGAGACAACCATGATGTAGCCTTATAAACATAGAGAAAAATAACCTTCTAGATGTTAGAGATATATCTATTAATCTAAGAGAGAAAATTAGCTAAAAACTCCTTAGTCAAGAGCTAAGCTATGACAAATTCATGGCCAACTAAGTCAAACGCTTTTCTTACGTCAAGTTTGATTTAAAAAAAAAAAAGATGAATACTAGATGAAAAGGAAGTTAATAGAGAAAAATAGGTATGTAATCATAAATGTCCGTATGAGTATTATTGGAGATGAGTATAATAGATGTGGCTTTTATTGAGTTGGGAAGTTTATGGGTCATGAAGAAGTGCTTTTAATGCTAGACACACACCTTCCCCAACAATGTTCCATGACTTAAAAAAAAATCAAAAAATAATTGCCTATGCCCATTCTTAGGAGCTAAGATGATCCAATTTTTAATTTCTTTCAAGGAAATTTGGGTAGTAAGCTTTGTAAAAAGGGAAGGGGGAATAGTACCATTCCAAAAAGAACTAAAATTACACGTTCGATATGGGATTATATTTCTAGAAATATCTTCGTCGAAAATAAAGTAATCATTGGAAGTGAAGAGTTCATTGATGTAGTTCACATTATTTTGGCCTTTTATCTTAGTAAAGAGGAATTTTAAGTCATCTTCCCCGATGAAATGTTATTAAGAATGAAGAGGATAAGTCTAGCATCTCATCGTTGATGATCTTTGATTAGTCCATTAAGACCCTCATAAGTAGGATTCACATCTAATAGTTGATGAAGCCTGAGATGCAGCCATTAGATAATTTGACTTTGAACAAAATAGTATTTTCAAGATATCCATAAATTAAATATGAAAAAAAAATCAAAAGAATTTAGAGTTATTAAATTTTTTTACAATAAATATAATATAATAGTTAAAAATTATTTATAGATCACATTTATTTTAAAATAAATTAATTTTTTTATTAGGACATCTTTACTCAATTTTATCTCCAATTAAAAATGTCAATGCGCTTTTTTTTTTTTCTTACTGATGAGCTCACAAAATGTCAAAATCCATTGGCTGCTAAAAAAACAAAACCATTTACCCACTCCATTCGCCAAGCCTGCACAGTCTCTTCACTTACAAATCAGAGATTAAGCGAACTGACAAGCATAAGCTTAATGGTAATTTGCTTAATTACTGTATTTGGACTCTACTAATTTTAGTGCAGTAAAAATAAAAATAATAAAAAAATATAAACTACAAATTAATAATCAGAAAATAAAAAATTGTAAATTCCCTTCAATCACCTTCAACAACAACAACAACATCAAGCCTTTGTCCCACTACGTGGGGTCAGCTATATGAATATTTTTTCGTCATTATGTCCTGTTAAAAGTCAAATTCTCATTTAAATCTAATAAAGAAAGATCAATTCTAATATTTTCTATACAAGTCTTTTCAGGTCTACCTCTATCTTTTTTAACATAAGTCAAATCTAAAACCTCAACTTTCTGAACAAAGTATTATTGGAAGGCCTCAATTTAATATGACCAAACCATCTAAGATGACTCTCTCTAATCTAATCTTATCTTCCCTTCAATCACCTTTAATCCAAATAAAACCAATCCCATAATTCTAATAACATGTTTCCTCTCCTTAAGGCATCTCCAACCAAAAATTCCAATTTTCACTCCAAAATGCAACGAAACTCAAAAATGCCATAATTAATCTCCAATCGAACTCTATTTTGCTGGCTTATGCGAAGGTAACCGTCTTTCTACTCTTTCGCGTGTTTCTTCGGCAAATCCGGTTGAGACAGAAAAATCGCGTAGTTGAACAGTGCAACGTTGTTTACCCTCCACCAATTAGCTATTTTTTTGTCATTCGAATGGAGCAAATCAACTACGCCTTAACAGTCGTTTGGAGTTTCGCCAGAGACCCTCTTACACCTGCAATCTCTAATAGGGCAAAAGAAATGGCCTCCATTGCAAGCATGATTAGATCTCACAGACACAGGAAGAACTCAATCCCATCGGAGAGACAAAACTAAACATCACATTCTTTTTTCATACATACAATCATGCAAATATACACTAATAGTCATGACATCTGGAAACTCCAGTTCATTTCTTAAGGTTTCAGAAGTCTGCAGGCATGGAGATCGAGATGGATCGGAAAATGCAATTATCACATAGGCTTGGGCTTGTTAAAATGGGAGATTTGATTACAGGGAGTAACGGTAACCTCTGGTGTTGGATCGGCCAAGCGGGAGTAGAGCACGGCGGTAAGCTGCTCCTGTGTATAACCGCGTCCCGGCATCTTCACCGTTGCTTGCTGGATCATGAGATCCTTGACGACCGAGATGCTGGCGTAGTACAGCTCCAGGTCCAATTCCTTGAGCGCGGCCATCAACCTCGCCGCCGGGTGGTTTCTTTTGTCGCACTGCAACCGAATCAACGCCTCGGCGCCGAGTATCTTCACCTCAATTTCTAACCCAACGCACCGGCTATTGCGGCTCGCAATACTTGGCTCCTTATCTTGAATCCGGACGGGCGCCGCATCGCGCTCTTTTTTGAGCGTCTCTACATTCGAAACCAGTTCTTCTTTCTCGTTCTCGAGGGTTTGAAGCTTTGAGCGCATTTCCTTGATGTAGGAGATGGCGTCGCCAAGGAGCGATGCCTTGTCCATCTTTGAGACGTTGGGAACCACGGCGCGGAGGGCGTAGAACCGCTGGTTGAGCTTCTCGCGTCGCATCCGCTCGGCTTCCACGTGGTTGAGAGGCTCATCCCGTCCGTTGGCAGGCTTGCGCCCGCGCTTCTTCGGCCGCTTCTCGGGCTCCGCGGCCCTAGTGCTCTCTACCTCGCGAATAGAGGCTTCTAGATCTGAGTTGTCGGAGTCTTGGGTGGTGGCTAAGGGTTTCGCATGGCTAGGGGAGATGAAGGAGAGCATGCCTTCTTCGTTGTTTGAGGATTTCGTCTTCCTTTTCTCATTAGAGAGGAATCCAGGGGTAGCAGGAGCGGGGGAGGAATTCCTCAGACTTTCCCCGAAATTGAGAGCGTCGCCGGGTTCTAGTTTGAAGGATTGGCGAGGATCGGCGCTGGTTATTCCGAAATCAGAGATATTGAGCTCTCTGGTGTAAAATGAGGGCGGTTGCTGCACTTGATGGGGGTTTTGCTGTGGTTGTTGGGGTGGAATCGAGGCATGGTTTTCAGTGAGGCTACTGGTGCTAGGGTTTTCCAATTGAAATTGTGGTTCGGTAACCGAGATTTCGGCGACGGCAGGGGAAACAGAATCCTTGATCTCGATAAAGGGATCCGAGATCCACATCGCTGAGGGATCGGTATCCCCTTGGTCAGTCATCGCCGGCGTGACTGGCTGCGATGGGGGCCACGATCCTGCCTCCGGAGCCTCAAAGCTGTTGAAATTGAACAGAGCCTTGACCTGGTTCATCATATCCGCGCTATGGAAGATGAGCTCCGTGGATCCGAGCTCGAGGACACCGCTTTCCACGGGGACGCAGACCATACTCTGCAGCCCAAACACTTGCGCCTGCTTCGCGCGATCGCAGGGCGCAATGGAGAGCCGATCTTTGCCGACAATCCACGAAGGAGCGCCGGTGAGAAACGACTGCCCTGGGAGCCCAGAGCCGTTTACGAACGACTGCGTCATCGATACGAGAAAAAACCACTCGGTGTCAGTGACTTCCTCCTCCATGGCACTATCCGGCGAGGACCCGGAGCCGGAGATTAATGAGTTGAGTTCCCGGAGCACGCGCTTCCTGTGCTCCTGCTCGGCCACAGAACTCGACGTGGCGTTCCTCCGCCTCCGCTTGTCCTCCTCGCAGCCCTTGTAGTAGCCATCCCCCCAGCCGAGAATGGAAGCGCCGAAGCCAACGTCGACGGAGGACTGCCAGAAGATTGCGTATGTCCAGCTGTCCCTCGCTCCTTCGATTAGCATGTGGAGGCGTTGTTGTAGGGATTCCTGGGTGAAGTACTCTGGTACGCCGGCGGAGGCGGAGGAAAAAGCGGGGACATGGGCCTCAGGTGCCGGTGCCGGCGCCGGCGTCCAGGGAAAGATCTGGACTTCAGTTGAAGCCATGAAGGCATCCATCATGGACGCGTTGTCGTCGGTCCAAAGGTTCATGGCGACAGCATGAAAGATATAAATAGAGGGTCGTCGGCGGCTCAGCTGGCGAGAGCTAGAGGTGCGGAAACTGGTTGAGGAAGAGCGGCTGAAGCGGAATAGAAAGCGTAGGAGGATAGGATTCGGCACGGAAAGAGGTGACCTTTTTAGGAGTTCTAATGGTTAGAGATCACTGTTTGTGTTTATTTGGGTGTCATTTTTTTTTTTTTTTTTTTTCCCTGTTTGTGTTTTTTTGGGTGTCATTTTTTTTTTTTTTTTGTCGCGCCCTGAATTTATATTCTCTGAAGGTTTTTTCTATGTCCGAGGAAATTAGTCAGATTTTGGGTATTTTATTTTTCAAAATATTGTGAAATGTTTAGGGCTATCTATTTATTGGAAAAGGTTTACTCTTGTGAATTTTCACTCTTTACTTGATAAAATTACCTCTCTTCTGGTTGGATGGAAAGCTAAAATGTTATCACTTAATGGAAGGGTCCAATCTTTAAATTTTACTAATTCTAACGTTATTTCTTACTGGATTAGAGCGCTTCCTTTGTCTAAAACTTATTTTAAATTTTTTAAGAAAGCTTGATCAAATTTTCTCTTTTATGAAAAATCTTTTGTTAGGAAAATTCATATGATAACTTGAAAAGAGATAAGTAAGCCTAAAAAAGCCCGTATTCATGATGCCCTTTATTTTACTTTCGGCTGCTCTCTTATTTGGCGTATCATTAGTTGTATTGGCCTTTTAGCTTCTTGGGTTAAGTATAAATGCATCTCTTATTGAAAACCTTATTCTCAAAAGGATTCTAAGTTTTGGAAGGATATTTGTAACATTGCTAGAGATATATATTAAAGGTATGATTTCTTTTAATATTTTCACTAATTATCCTTTATCAATGTATTGGGATCATTGGTTAGGAGGAAGAGTTCTTCATGAGTTGATGAATAATATTCCTGACAATCTGATCAACATGAGTAGTGTGGGTGAGTGTATTATAAATGATAGCTGGATGATTCCTGATAGTATTGCTACGGCTGCTGCTGCAATTTCTATTAAGAATCAGGAAATCTCTAATATTTATTGGGTTGGTGTGAAGTATCCTTTTAAGATTTTTCATATTACTTTCCATAATAAATTTATCATAGTGGAATGGTACTCTTATATTTAGCATAAAAGGTATGTGATGAGATTTTCTTGCTTTGCTTGGATAGTTATTTTAGAAGGGATGAAAAGTGTTAATTTATTAGCTAAAAGGAATTTTAATGTTTCTTTAACTTATACCCTTTGTTCTAAAGCCGAAGGAGAAATTATTGTGTACGTAATCCGAACGCAGAATAAGGTTCGGATGCTACGTATTTACTGTTTATTTTATTTTGTATTTTTTATACATAATTTTTTTCTATGTATTTTAGCAGCAAATAAATAATACTTACTAAATACACAATAAATACGTAAAGATTTTGAGGGAGTCCGTTTGGTTTTGTTGCTTGGCTGAAAATTTCGGCATCCAGGCTTTTTGCATGTATGATTGAAATTTTTAGTTTTTTATTGTTTTTTTAGATTTTTTTTTTTTTTTTTCTAGTTAATTTTTCTTGTAATTTTCTCCTTTTTTAAGGAGTCTTTTTTCGTAGTTAAGCCTAGGGCTGCAAGCGAACCAAACGTTCGACGAGCTACTTGTTGTTCAGTTCAATTAAAGCTCATTTGAGATCATTTAATTAACTAAACAAACAAACTTGAACAATATTTTAAATACTCAAATCTTAAATAAACAAACTTGAACACTAATGCATTCAGCTCATTTATGTTCGCTAACAACATCATTTGAAGTTCGTGAACAAGCTCGACAATAAGCTCGATAAGAAGCTTGATAAAAGCTCGATTCGTATTCGATTTTGAACTCGTGAATAAGCTCGATGAAAATAATTAATATTTGACTATAGAATTAATAAATATAAATAATCATTACCTTTCTTATATAGACAATTGCTTTTATTATAAATGTGTTTGTTCATAG
>NW_021318852.1:2895880-2903447 GCF_001605985.2 Dendrobium catenatum
GAAATTAGTCAGATTTTGGGTATTTTATTTTTCAAAATATTGTGAAATGTTTAGGGCTATCTATTTCTTGGAAAAGGTTTACTCTTGTGAATTTTCATTCTTTACTTATAAAAATACCGCTATTCTTGCCGGATAGAAAGCTAAAATTTTATCACTTAATGGAAGGGTCCAATCTTGTTTTAAATTTATTAAGAAAGTTTGATCAATTTTTTTCTTTTATGGAAAATCTTTTGTTATGAAAACTCATATGATAGCTTGAAAAGATATATGTAAGTCTAAAAAGGCCCGTATTCATGATCTTAATGCCCTTTATTTTACTTTCGACTGCTCTCTTATTTGGCGTATCATTAGTTGTATTGGCCTTTTAGCTTCTTGGGTTAAGTATAAATGCATCTCTTATTGAAAACCTTATTCTCAAAAGGATTCTAAGTTTTGGAAGGATATTTGTAACATTGCTAGAGATATTAAAGTTATGATTTCTTTTAATATTTTCACTAATTATCCTTTATCTATGTATTGGGATCATTGGTTAGGAGGAAGAGTTCTTCATGAGTTGATGAATAATATTCCTGACAATTTGATCAACATGAGTAGTGTGGGTGAGTGTATTATAAATGATAGCTGGATGATTCATGATAGTATTGCTATGACGGCTGCTGCAATTTCTATTAAGAGTCAGGAAATCTCTAATATTTATTGAGTTGGTGTGAAGTATCCTTTTAAGATTTTCCATATTACTTTCCATAATAAATTTAGCATAAAAGGTATGTGATTAGATTTTCTTGCTTTGCTTGGATAGTTATTTTAGAAGGGATGAAAATTGTTAATTTATTAGCTAAAAGGAATTTGAATGTTTCTTTAACTTATACCCTTTGTTCTAAAGCCGAAGAAAGTCATAATCATCTATTTTTTGAATGTGTTTTTTCTTTCGGTATTATTTTTAAATTTGCGCCTGGGTTGAGTTATTTTAAAATTTGGTCTAATTTAGTTCAAATCCTTGACTTTATTTGGGCCTCTGATTGAGTTTCGGATGCTAAAAATATGTTATTACTTTCTTCTTATTACTCCATCTATTTCATTTGGAAAGAAAGAAAGTGTAAAAAATTTGGTAATAAATTTTGTAGTTATATCTCTATATGCAAGAACATCATGTTTGCTTTTAGGGCTAAGATTTCTAATTGGGTTTCTTTTCAAAAATTCAAGCATTTAGTCTTTTAAGTTGAGGGAGTCCTTTTGGTTTTGTTGCTTGGCTAAAAATTTCGGCATCCAGGCTTTTTGCGTGGATGATTAGGGAATTCGAGGAGTGCTGGATCCACTTCATAAGAGTGTTTGATCAATCTTTATTGAATCAATTATGTAAGTTTAAGGAGGAGTGTAGAGGAGATCATTGAACTCATCCGGTGATATTTTCTTATGTACTTTTTTTTATTTTTTGTAATTAATTAAAATGAGTTAGCTTCACTTGTTCTCCATGTCTGACTAAATTCTCTAGTTTTTGGATTAATTATGTAAATGGAATGTGGATAACTAATAAATTCTTCATTAATAATTTACTGATATTTTCAAAATATTAGGTCTTCATTTAATGCATATAATGGTCATATGTGCAATTAATATTCAATATAATGTGGAGCCTATAAATAGAAAAGTAGTCACAAACAGGTATATTAGATTGATATGATATAAGCATAGAAATAGTGATTGACATATACCAAATTGAGGGGGTTTTAACAGTACATGCTTTACTTATTCTTCTAAGAGTTTTATAAGGTAATAGACTATGAGAGTAGAGTGTTATTGAGATTGTCTGTTTATGCTCGTTTGAGCAGTTGATGATGCATATGCTCTGAATAACATCAATATAAATTAGAATTATTAGGAAATATATTTTATTTATATTTCATCAATCCAAACATTTTATCCAAATAGTGTTTCACTTAATTTTTTTATTTTAAATTAAGTGATTGAATCTCCACCAAAACTTATTTTTATTGAGTAGGATAATTGTACTAGACAATATTAATATTTACAAGTAAATATTCTTACTCATGAAATCGACACTCTACTATATCATTATATTACTTGATTTGACACGCATACTTGTGTATATCAAGTGAGATTTTTATAATTTTTATATTAATGAAAATATAACATTATTTAGGGATTGATATAGGTTACTTCTTTAGGATACTTCTCCGACCCCATCCGTTGATATATTTTCTTCTATACTTTCTTTCTTTTGTGCAATTAATGAAAATGAATTTGCTTCACTTGTTCTTCATGTTTAGCTAAATATTATAATTTTAAATTGATGGTATAAATTAATAGAATGTGGAGTACTAATAAAATTTCTTCATCAATATTTTAATGATATTTTTAATATATCATGTTTTTATTTAATGCACATAGTGGTCATATATATAATTAATATCATGTGTAATGTGGAGTCTAGGAATAAGAAAGCAATAACAACTAAGTATATTGGATTAAGATGATACAAGTATAGGCATAATGCTTGGCATATACTAAATTTATAAAGATGAAGTTTTAACAGGACATGCTTTACTTATTCTTTTAAGATTTTTATAGTGTGACATACTATTAGAGTTTAGAGTGGCATTGAGGTTGAAATATTTAATCTGTCATTTATCTCTTTACACCCGACTGAGCGACCGGTGATATATATGCTCTGAAAAGCATCAATATAAAGGAGAATCAATAGAAAATATATTGTATTTCATTCCATCAATCCAAAAAATTTTGTCTAAATAATGTTTCATTTAAATTTTTTAATTTTAAATTATATGATGGAAAATTTATCAAAACTTATTTTTATTGAGTAGGATAATTGTTGAAATTTTAATAGACAATACTAGTTTTTGCAAGTAAATATTCTTTCTCGTGAAATTAATATTCTACTATATCACTATATTCTATTATATTTTTATTAATTTTTATATCAAAGAAAATCTAAGCATTGTTTAGGGATTGATAGAGCTATAAATTATTTTCATAATTTTTTAGGTTACTCCAAGGCCCCCATTAGGCATGCGGTGGAAGACAAAGGGATTGTAGTCGACTAGCAGTGGAGGTTGGAGGGATTGTAGTTGACTGGAGATGGAAGTCGTAGGGACTGTAGTCATCGAGCAATGAAGTTCAGACGAACCATAATGTGTGGGTAATATAGGTCAGATGGATCGTTGTTAGCAGATGATGGAGGTTTGGGGAATTATAGTCGGCAGGCGACTCTGATTGGACGAATCATAATTGGCCATCGACGGTGGTTAGAGTGACCATATTCGATGGTTGATGATGGTCAGAGGGAAAACAATCAACAAGCGACGGTGGT
Organism: Dendrobium catenatum; assembly: GCF_001605985.2. Lineage (NCBI taxonomy): Eukaryota > Viridiplantae > Streptophyta > Magnoliopsida > Asparagales > Orchidaceae > Dendrobium > Dendrobium catenatum. The sequence goes on from NW_021318852.1 coordinate 2,899,230, forward strand.
TGCATGGACCGTAGTTGACACATTATGGCGGTCAAAGGGGTCGTATATAACAACTTTAGATCTTGTGATTGAACCGATTTTGGTGTCGTTTGATTTATCTCAATGAAACGTTCAATATGATTATAAGTTTGCTAAAATTGGAGTTTGGATAGTCCTAAATTTAATATTAGACGTTGCCAACATGCTTCAAGGTTCAATTATGATCAAGGTGATTTTCGCTAATATATCAGTTGCCCCCTATTTTTGAAAGTCGAAGTATGTACATTCTAAAAATATGAGTTCGCCAGTAATGATCCCTCATGTAATAACCCAAAGAAACAAAAAAGCATTTTGAGTGAAAAATATGACGTTTTAATTGTTGATTGAACAAGAGTGATTCGACCCTATACATGTGAGCGCTGCATACTAGGGTTGAGAGCACTGTGGCACCAACAACCACGACCGTAGTATCAGTGTCTCTGTTCTATAGTAAATTAGATTTCTGCATACAACACTGCGATGCTAGATTTGAATGTCGTGATGCTAAGCCACCAATATTATTGTTTAATATATTTTATTATAAATATCCCTCCACTACCTCTCCCTCACTCATTCTGCTAGCTCTTACACGTGAAGAAGGAAAGGGAGATGGAGAGGAAGGAAGAAAGGAGGAGGAGAGAGAGTTCATTTCTAGCCATTTTCATCCACTTCCCCTTAAATGAAATATATTTTGATCATTGTAAGTAACTATGCTCTTTTTTTCTTTTTGATGATTTGATTTCTATGGATTTAACTCTGTTAAATATGTCAAAAAAATATATATTATCTCCTAAATTTATAAGCTTTCACCATGTAACTTTTGATATATTATATATTTGATCATTTTAATTGATTTGATATAATTTTCTTATATTTTCGCAGGTTAAATTTGTGTTTAGAACATTTTCAATAAAATGTGTGTGAAAATGTGTACTTAAATTGAAGTGAAAATATGCATTATGATCGGTGAGATATACTGAAGTGATTGATAGGTACTAGAATATTATATTAGTTTGACTGAGAAATGAAAGAATGTATTGTATTAATACTAATATTGATTTGTTAGAAAATGATGTACAAATTGATATCAGATATATGAAGTGATAACTCTATAACAATACAACGATATAACGATTTTAGAGCAATAATTTCAGAGCAACCATTGGGAATCATAAGGAGTTGGAGATTGATAGGAAGTCATAAGTGCAACAACAATATATCTTTATATGAATATCTGATAGACTACTTCTTATTGATTACTTATTATTGATACAATTTATTATTGATTATGAGTTCTTATTAATATTAATTGATATTGACCATTGTATTGATAAGTACGGACACTGGTTACTATTACTGCTTATTGCTATTGAATACAAATATTGACACAGTATAACCACAAAATTGATTGAATGATAAAGATAGAATGATTGATTGATTGATACAGGTGACCGATAATGATAGTACATATTAATTTATAGATTTTCTTATATGATTTATAACATATTGTTTCTCTTTTGCATTGTATTAATTTCAGTTGTAAGATTTTAGTCACTTGTTGGGCTATTTGCTTTTTACGTGGTTTAATTGATTTCAAGTAAAAAATCTGCAAGTTGAGGATATGTTTGTAGCTAGGGGTGTTAGTGTAGTTTTTATTTTAGCTTTTGATTTATGTATTTTGTAGCCATAGTGACTATTGTTTATACAATTTTGGATACTACCGATATGATGTAATTTTGGACTATGAAAATGTGAATTATGTTTTTCCTTGTTTATTGATTGCCTTCTTTAAAGCAATTAATCAGGTATGGATGTTGAAATTAATTTGGTTGATAAATGAAGGGAACAAATTGACAAGGTAATAAAGATTATAAAGAAAAAGAATAAAAGAAATCCTTTCACTATAGATCATGGGACATGACGGCCTCCGTTGCTTGTCAATTACAATCCCTCCGACCACCGTCGCTCGTTGATTATGATCCCTCCGTCTTCATTTCTCGCCGAATACGGTTTCTTCGTCCTTCGTTGCCCACCCACTACTATCCCACCAACCTCCATTGCCCATCGATTACGGTTGCTACGACCACCATCGCCTGTCGACTATGGTGGCTCTGGCCTCCGTTGCCAACTAAATACGATCTCTCCAACCACCATTACCCAATGACTATGGTCCCTTCTACCTCCATTTCCAACTGACTATGGTCCCTCCATCATGTCACCATACAATTGTCCCCTCAATCTCAATCACCCGATTACGGTCCCTTCAACCTCCATCGCCCGACTATAATCCCTCTAGCCATGGTTGCCTGCCAACTTTAATTCCTTTGATCACCGTCGTCCGACTACATCCCTACTAACTGAACAAATATGCCAATGTCGTCTTGAAAATAGCTCTCATGTCACTGTATTTCTCCAATTCCAAATACGTAAGGTGTAACTACAGTTCTTCAGACCTTCGTCCAACTATGTAATGTGTTTTATATGATATATATTGAGAAAACATCTTCCCCCGAGGAAGGGCTTCATTTGTAATCAACAACAAACATTAGTGAATTCATTTCAGCTGGGTAAGGCCCCATGTTTGTTCCCCATTTAATGACTTTTCACATAAAAGTTATTGTGTCTCTTATGACATTTACACTTTTCTTTCTTATCCGTCTCTGTGCTAGATCTCTGTACAAAACTAGGACATTAAACACTTAATCTCTCTACCGCCGCGAATGTTCCGACAAATAATAATAAGAAGTTTGTTCTCTTATCTTTAAAGTGAATGCAATAATAAGTTCTTATCTTTAAAATGTGTATGTAGTAGTTTTTCAAGAATTTAATTCTGATTAATTTTTAGAAAAAGTTCAAAAACTAAAATTATTTCATATTTTAAATTTTAAACTTCCCATATAATATACTAAAATATTACTCATTATAACTCAAATACTATGTAGCATAATAAATTCAACATATTTAATTGTATTGTGTAATTCTTACTACTAGCTTGTGTTTTATGATGTAAAATTAGGGGTGTAAATGAGTTGAGTATCTGCATAATCGAGCTAAGCTTATTTAATTCTTATTGAGCTCAAGATTCGACTCATAAAAAAAAAAAAACTCAAGTTCGGCTCAATTGCTCTAGCTCATTTGGAAAGCTCGGATTTGACTCGATTATTGAGCTCAATTTTTTAGTTTTAGATTAAAACTTTTTAGTCTTTTTATTAAAAATTTTATTTTAAAAATATTAAAATATATTATATAATATTAATTTTTAAATATATTTTAAGTTAATCTAGAGGCTCAATGAGCTTTTGAGTCAAACCAGACTAAATTCTAGCTCGAGCTCATTTAATATACGAGTTTGAGTATATGCTCGAGTTCGAACTCGTTGCCCAATAAGTTCAACTCATAAGCTCGTTAACGAGGCGAGCTTGAACCAACTTTGTTGACTTACACTCCTATGTGAAACTATTGACCCATAAGTCAACTATAACCCTACTTGAAAAAGGAGAAAAACCAGTCTAACAAAAGCTGAAGTGCTTAACTTAAGCTTCATTTGGAACGACTTTTTTATTGTTTCTTAAAACTTCTTTGTAGTACAAAATTAAAAATTTTGTAATAAAAAACTACTTTAAGAAATAATAAAAAAGAAGTTCCAAATGAAACCTTAGAGAATTATGATTTTCAGAAGTCCATCAAACAAATTGTTGATATAGTGGATGAAGGGCGCTTGGCCGGATGCCATCTTCTTAAAAGCGGCCCCACTGATACAATCTATAGTGCTTCCCATTATGTGGCTGAAAAGCTTCAGACATAGCACGTTTTTCTCGAGGATTTGGAAAACTATGTTTCTGTATTTTTTATGGACCTGTCACGTGAGCATTACAGCACCAACAATTTGTTAATCATTTTATTTTGTGTATGGATGTTAAAGCTGTACCTTTTTTTTATTTTTTTAAATATGATAATTCATAAGAATGTGAATAAATAATTTAACTTAAGCTTTTATTTGAAAAGATTTTTTTTATTATTTTTTAAAATAAAAATTAAAATTTTAATACTAAAATATTATTTTAAAAAACAGTAAGACATTCAAAATGAAACCTTATAGTAATTTGATTTGAACTCGACCTAGAAAATTAAGGTTAAATTTGACTTATTTAATTGGGGGCGAGATTTAGGTTGATATAGAATTCTGATTTGACTTGAAAG
>NW_021318852.1:2903508-2929232 GCF_001605985.2 Dendrobium catenatum
AAAATTTAAATGTTAGTAATTATTATTTATAATTATTTTTTAAAATATAAATTAAATTTCTAATTTTTAAAAGTAACTATTAAAATTTAAATGTTAGTAATTATTATTATTATTATTGGAAAGTTGAGAGCTGCAAAAATTGTGAGCAGCAAACCGGATGCATTGCTGATATTTCACGACAAAAAAAAATCTTTCAAGATATCCTCATATCCTGATTAAAAATTGATAGATAATAGATAGATAATTAATATTATATTAATTTTTAATAGACATAGGGGATATTTCATTTGATAAAAATTGAGTGTAAATTATTTAAAATATATGCATTTTAAAAATTTTAATATTTAATTTGATGAAAAAATAATTCAGAAAAGTTTAATGAATTATAAATTCCTCTTAAGCTTATTTTTATGTATTTAAAATTCATCCCAAATTTCAAATACATCGCAACCTGATTCTCTCTCGCCAACCATCGTAGCTCCATCATTGCCCACAGTCTGTTACTAATATTGCTCGTTGCTCGCCTTCCACAACTCATCACAAGTCATTAACAGTCGTTAATCTTACCATCACCCGCAATCGTTGCATGTTATAGTCCACCGCCATCTTCCATATCGACATCTACTGATCATCATTACTATTAGGAGAAATTATTCCGTGCAGAGTCTGGATGGGAACAACAGTCCAAATGTGTGAGTATACACATAACATACAATTTTGTACACACATTTTGTACACAATATCAATTTTTTATACACATTGTCTATACACTCACTTGCCCGAATGATTATTCTTGTTCGGATTCCACACGGAATAATTTCTCCATTATTAGGCTTTATTTTACATTATGTTATTTCAAACTCAACAAGAAAATCATTCATATTTATTTTAACCTTATTCAAATATTTTTTATATTTTTTTTCTACATCAACCCCCTTGGAAATTTTGGGTCCCCTCATAAGTACTTTTTGGTAAGGTATCATCGCACAAATTCTTTTAATAATTCACGCCACACACAGAATCGAAAGATTCATTGTGCATTCTCCCAAAAAGAAAATTAAAACGAGAGAGAGAGAGAATGATTCAATGCGCAACTTGGTGGGTCCCATTCGCGGCTGACTGTGCCACGGGCCACGGCAGTTTCTTGGCTTATTGATTGCCAAGTTCCAAGAATAACGACTTATTGTAAGCAATGATAAAAGCGACATATTTAAATTAATAATATGTATTCTAAAATTATTAAGTTAATTTAGTGATAAGTAAATATTGATTGATTGATTAATTAAAATACATTATCCTCATCTTAAAATAAATTAATAATATCAAAATTCTTTCTAATTAAAATTTAACCAAAAGTTCTTTCTAATTAAAATTTAACCAAAAGTTCTTATTTAAAATTTTTTTATTCAAACCCGACGAAAGTTTTTTAGAATAGAAACACATGAAAACATGATAGATTTCACTTGAGATAATTTTTTATAGCTTTTTAAAATATATTTTTTATAAAAATTATTTCAAGTTAATAATATTTATTTAAAACTGTTTTAAAGAATAGTAAGACTGTTATCCTAAATGTAGCCTTAATCTTTAAAAAAATTAATATGTATCAAGTCATTATTTGATTAATTGAATGAAAAATTGTATTGTTGCGTCCTAAAATATTCGCGGCGTTAGAGAAATAGAAAAATTAATGTCTTTGCCTTATGTGAAGATCCAGCACACAAGAAGAGAGGGTGTAGTGTTCATAAGAGACAATAGAGTTTTTACGTGAAAATCCCTAATAAAAGGCAGAAAAACCACATGATCTGACCCAGTATGAATGAATCCACTATTATTTGCAGTCAATTACAAAATGATGCCCTTCATTGGAGGGTATGTCTTGGCTTGATATAACATATATACATCATATAAAATGCATTACATGGCAGAAATTAGAAGAATCAATGTTGATATTTTTGTTTTGTCTGCATCGTCATCGTCAGACAATGGTCTTTATGATCCCTGTCTCCCATGGAGATCGGTTATTCCGACCTCCGTCGCCAACTACGGTCCTTCCGACGTCCATCGATAGACAATGATCTTTCTGACCCTTGTCTCCTGCCGACTACGATCCTTCCAACATCCGTCGCCTACTACGGTCCTTCCGATCGCCATCACCAGACAACAGTCTTTTTGACCCCTGTCTCTCGCCAACTAGTGTCCTTCTGACCTCCCTCGCCAGACAATGGTCCTTCCGACAACCGTCAACAGACTATGGTCTTCCCAACCTCCGTCGCTCGCCGACTATCATCCTGCTGACCAAACGAATATATCAATACTGATTCTTCCAATTTTCTACCATGTAATGCATTCTATAAGATGTAGATATCCTATATCAAGCAAGACCTTCCCTCCAATGAATGGCATCATTTGTAATCAATTACAAATAATAGTATATACATTCAAACTGGGCCATGCCTCATGGGCTTTCCCTCTTTTTTGGCGTTTCCACATAAAAACTCTAGTGTCTCTTATGAACGTTACACCATCTCTTTTATCTGCTTATGTGTTATATCTTCATGCAAAGAAGAGACATCAAATATTATATTTCTCTACTCAAGGGCGGATGGCATTACGCAACAATTACAACTATAACTTTTACTTTTATTAGTGATGTTTATAAAGCTCATTTCTCATTAGGTTTTGAGGATATTAAATATTCTACTATAAATAATTAATTGACAGACGGATCGTCCCGACTGCTTCAGGTTCGTACAGACGAAAATGGCAGATTTCTTCACAAATTTCTTCAGTTCGTCCAGTACTAAATCCAGTTCGTACAGACGAACTGCACTAAAAAAAAATCAGCTTTTTGAAGGGTTTTACACTTGTCTCCTGCCGACTACGATCCTTCCGACATCCGTCGCATACTACGGTCCTTCTGATCGCCATCGCCAGACAACAGTCTTTTTGACCCCTGTCTCCCGCCAACTACGGTCCTTCCGACCTCCCTCACCAGACAATGGTCCTTCCGACAACCGTCAACAGACTATGATCTTCCCGACCTCCGTCGCCCCCCGACTATCATCCTGCTGACCAAACAAATATATCAATACTGATTCTTCTAATTTTCTACCATGTAATACATTCTATAAGATGTATATATGCTATATCAAGCAAGACCTTCCCTCCAATGAATGACATCATTTGTAATCAACTACAAATAATAGTGGATACATTCAAACTGGGCCATGCCTCGTGGGCTTTTCCTCTTTTTTGGCGTTTCCACGTAAAAACTCTGGTGTCTCTTATGAACGTTACACCATCTCTTTTATCTGCTTATGTGTTATATCTTCGTACAAAGAAGAGACATTAAATATTATGTTTCTCTACCGCCGCGAATATTTCAAGACGCATGATCCCAAATTTAATTTTAAAAGTTTCCGACTTAATTTTTCTTGAGATTCGTGCCCGATCAAAATAATTTTTTGAGGATGTATCATTTATAATATTGAATAGTTGAAATAATAATTATTAATATTTTTATCTGAAATTATATAAAGAGTATTGTAGTAACTAGTATCTATTGGTTTTGTTTGGGAAGATATTCTTACTGCTTTAAAGTTGTTTTTCAGTACAAAGGTTTTTTAAATTAAAAATTTTTGAAATAAAAGATTATTTTAGAAAGCAGTAAGAAAGTCATCCCAAATGAAGCCAAAGTGTCGCAAAATTATTACGTGTGGTCAACATGCACCGTACGGAGGTTAATCAAGATGCACCACATCATTAATACACTGTATTCTTGCTATTTATCGCTCTATATCATATGACGTGACGCGTCATAGTTGATCTCCAAATAATCTGATGACCGCAACTAATAATCTCTCCTAAGTGTGAGCTCGAGCAAAGAAAAACTAAAAAAAATTCGTATAGTATATGATGATGAGCCAGTACTATCAACGCTGATGTGCTATCAACGTGTAGAATTAAAACAAATAAAAATTTGTTGAATGTACATTTATGATATTATGTGATATCAAATAATAGAGTGTGCACTGTCAGGTACATGTAGGGCATTACATATTTATATCTAACGCTGATGTGCTATCAACCTGTAGAATTAAAACAAATAAAAATTGTATATGCGACGTGACACGTTTTGATTAATCTCCAAATAAAAATTGTATATGACAAAGTCTAAATTAAAATTATGAAAATATTAGATAATTACTTTTACATAATGAAGATATTAGACCATTAAGATTTAAGAAGATCTAAAATAAATAAATTATTAAGAGCTAAAATAAATGAATGGTCATAAATCATAATTTATTAGAACTTAATTAAACAAACGAATGGCTATAAACTCTTTTTGTGGAGTATTTATTAGATAGGATAAAATTAATCGACGTAATATATAAGCATTTTAATTTATTTTTTAAAGTTTAAAAATATTTCAAAAGAATTTTTCTGCAATTCAATTTTCTTTTTAAACGGATAGAAATTCCAAATGAATTTAAAAAATAAAATTATAAATATCAAAATTTTCAATAGTTAAAATTTAATAAATTTTAAAATAAATTCGTAATAAATATTTCTTATTTGGACCAAATATCTTCTACTTTTTGTTAATAAAAACAATCTAAATATCATTCTATTAAAAAAGAAATTTAAAAAAAAATCTTCTACGGCCTAGGCAATATTAAAGGCTTTTAGTGTCCCCGGTCCCGCGGACGGAGCAAAAATATGCAAGCAGCACTATTCTATAAACAATGAGATCTAAACATAGTGCAGAAATTAGTTCTATGGCTTGTGGCCGACCTGAAAAGCCAAAAATATCTAAGCAAATGTATTTAAAGGCCATTATTTAAATTTCTCGTCACTTTTTATGGCATATTGTAGAATTTATTTGTCCATGTTGTTGTACGAGCTGATAGCCTCATACTCAGGGGTGTCAATATTTAACCCAACCTGAAAATCTGACCCGAATCCGGTCAGAAAATTTCGGGTTGTTTCGGATTCGACCCGAATAGTACCAGGTCAGTTCCGGATTCGACCCGAACCCAACCCGTGACCCGAAATTGACACCCCTACTCATACTCTCTAACTCTTTCCTTCAATTTTAAGGACTTGAGCGCTCTTTCAGTAACTATTTGTTTCACTGCAAATAAACCATGGATGATTTAAGTAACATTGCATTTTACATATTTGATTAATTTTGTTCCATTATGATCACATAGATAGAATGATTATTCGATACATTTATCAGTTATTGTAGCTTATCATACATTCTTTATACGTATGTTTGATAGATATGTAACTTCTAATATATCAACAAGAAAAATAACCTTAGTATCTTTAGGAGGACTTTCCCGACAGTTTTAACCGCCACAAAAAATCTTACTGTGATTTCAAAATCACTATACGACCGCTATAATTGATATTTGCTGCAAAGGATTTTCCCAACGATTTTACAATCAGCCAGCTGGAAAGGGTTTTTTGCAGTTGTTTTTGTGGAAGTTTTAACCGCCACTAATTTTTAATTAGTAAATAATATTTTTGTAGTAGGCAAAAACAACGATAATAAAATTGAAGAATAATGATTGTAAAATAAAAACTCTAACTGTAAAAAATATATAGTGTTAATTTTGAGTGCAATAAACATAAGTTGAAATACCTTAAAATGAATCATATATAATATTAAAGTATACAATATTCTCAAACACACTTTTTTTAAAAAAAATATTCTCAAACACACTTGTATAGTAAGATAGTAAAACAAGTTGTGCAGAGTGCTTGGGTGAGAATATCTGCCAATTGATCTCGTGATGCCATAAGTTATTCAAGGATAATTACATAGCTATCTATATTGAGCGCATGATCATAATGAAAAAGATAAAATTGGAGTATTATAGTTATGATTAGCATCCCATTGCTAAAAAAAATGCATCAATAGTCATTTGAGCATTTGTGCAAACACCTTGTGTGCAATAACCGGGTGAATGGTGTAAATGAGGGCTAAATCATTGGGAGTTCCACACCTGCTTAGATCTACATAGAGCTCATTCATAACCAAAGTGGGAAGGAGTTAGTTTAAGTCGACCGGAAAATATGGTGGAAAAGAAATAGTGTTAAGTTCAAAGGGGATAATGCATCTCTTTAAGCCAATCCAATTATTTTAAGGAAATTCTAGGAGATCGAAGGCTTTATTGCCAAGAAGCTAACACTAAACAATTGGCAGCCACACAAGAGATGTTGGGAGAAAACACAATATCAATTGATCCCCAAAGTGTTATGGGTGAAGAAGACAATGATCATACATGAAGGAATTGCCTACCAACAATAAGTTGATGTCTTACAAAAACATACAAGTTGGGCGATGACTAAAGAGTTAATAACAATTGTCAACCAAGAGGGAACTTACTGAGCCAAAAGAAAGGCATGAACTAGACACAGAAGGTATCAACCTATTAGATATAGGTCTCAACTTGATGTTTAGAAGACATGCCTACCAATCTATGGCCAGTTCAAACATACTGAATTGAGAATGACTTATACAATAAGGGTCAAGTAGAACCCTTATAGTTCTAATAAGGGCTATGATAAACTAAATAGGGCATGAGATCTATCTTTAGTCGTAAACTGACAAATAAAAAAGGTTAAACTAAGGTTTAAGCCAACTATCTTAGACTTGGCTTTGGTCCAAGTCCAAGAATATCATCCAGTGTGCTATAGGAGCTGGGTTCACATACTAAGCTACAATTATAAGGAAGTCCCTTAGGGAACCTAAGGTGCTAGCTAAGATAATCTAAAATTTGGATAATCATGCCGGGACTTGGTCCCCATTATCAAAATATTAAAAGAAAATATTTAACTTAAGAAACCTAAAAGGGCCAAAGAGGTGGTTAACAATATTCAATTGATTTGCTTAATAATTGTATATCATAATCTTGCACTTAGATTGCATCACATTTTTATAATGGAATGAAATACAAAAATATTTGATTTTCTATAAATTGTTTAAAAACTAAACGATATATTCATTCTTTAAAAAAAGGACATATTTAGGTTATAGACTATGAAAATATTTAATATTATATAGGAGTCTCTTTCTATATTTTACTTTATTATTTTACAGTAATAGGCTTTAAAAGCATATTAATATTGTGAGAGTTTAAAATATTTCTTTTAAAAAAATAATGTTACACATATATTTAAAATTTTCATTTTTAATTCAATAAAAAACTATCGTATACAAAAATTTATTTATTTTGTTAAGATTATTCGAATTATTTTCTCATATTCATCCTTGTTATTAATCTTATTCTAATTATTTGTGATGAAAATTATAAATTATAATCTTTCATTTCTATTGTAAAATAACTAAGGATATGCAAATTTAAATTTGATCATGATTTTTTATTTTAAAATAAAAAATCATGATCAAATTTAAATTTGCATATCCTTACTTATTTTCGTAAGGTAAATATAATATATATTTAACTAAATTATTATGAATTATGTTAATACTTAATATATTTTAAATTATGTTAAAGGTCAAATTAAAATTTAAATTGTTTCTCAAAAATAAAATAAATAGATGTAATAGGTCTATTATAGGTTCGGATCTAATCTAAAATTGACCTGACTTGAATCACTTCAATACAAATTTGTCCCATTTAATAAACGCGTCTACAATGTGGATCTAAGTCAGACCCAATGACCCATTTTGATTATATTTTTTTATATTTTTTATCAACTATAAAATTTAGATTAATTAATAAAAAATAAAAAGATCATACCAATAAGTAAAAGAATTAAAAAAAAAAAACTTTAAAATGGCCACTTTTGGATCAAACTCGAGTTCTCATATCAGCTCAAATCTTACCCGTTAAATAGATGGTTAGGCGTTCCTGATTGAATTATCGGGTTAAGTCATTAAGTATATTATTCTTGTTTTGTAGCCAACTTCAACATAACCAAAAAAATCTCGCATCTCCTAAAAACAATAATGAGATATATTCGAAATGTCTAAAATTGACGAAACTATGTTAGAATATAAAAAAAAATAATATCAACACTCAGATAGGGCCATAATATCTTCGGAGAAAAAAAAAAGACAAATTAGAATAAATTATAAAGTCACTATATCTATTTTAAAATTTATATTACATTAATCTAAATATAAATTTAATAATTTTTAAATTTATTTAATATAATATATATTAGAAGCCTGAAAGTCGATGTAATTAGGGGTGTCAAAATTGGGTTTTAGATCAGGTTCATGTCGAATCCGGAACTGATCAGGGTTCAAACGGGTTGATCCTAACCTGACCCAATTTTGTAAAAGGATAGAAAGTTCAAATCCAGACCCGACCCATCGGGTTATCAGGTTGACTCGACCCAACACGGTAACCCAAATTTTACCGAGTCGAGTCCTCGTGTGTTATGCGCAAGAGGTCGCACTCGGATTGACAGATAGATTGGCAGGACGGACGGCACTCACATTTGACTTCACGTTACACGCAGAGAGGCGGACGACACGACTAAGTTGACTCTCGACTACGGGAAGCCAGGAAGCTGAATTTCCGATTTCATTTACAGTAGGAGTTAGGGTCGGGACGATTCCAAGACATTCTCGAGTTTTCAGGTCAACCCGAATTCGACCTGATTTTTAAAATATATCAATTTATTAAACTCGAACTTGACCCATTTCACAAATGATTTAACCCTTATCCAGAATTTTAACGTCGGTTTGGATTGGTTCAAATATTGACATCCTGAGGTGGACACATAAGAAATATCAGAGTGAATGAGTGAACAGAAGAAATTGGGAAACAAGCTTCAAAAAGAATAAAATTATTGCAGGCCTGAAACAGCACACGACATAGACCACGTGGTTCGCGTGGTAAAACTAAAACCTATAATTAAATATCAATTATTTGTTTTATTAGCTAAAATTTTCTAATTTCCTCATCTTTTAAATAAAAAATGGTTGAGTGGGTCATATTTCGGGTTCTAGAAGACCCTTTTGGCAACGGGGAAGAAGACAAAACGTGGACCGAAAGCGTTGGCTGAATAAATCATCGAATCAACTGATCTTTAAGAGAATATTAATATTTCTATCAAAGACTGTTGCACCAAATGTCATTCAGCGTATCCACCGAAAAATTCTTTAATTATTTTCGCGGATTTTGCATAGAATCGACAATGATCGATGACTAAAAAATCATAATAAATAAAAGAAACCAAAGCTCGGTTTAGGACAAAAATATATATATTTTTTAATCTGTTTCAATAATTATCATATATATAAATATATTTTTAAAAATCATTTTTTTAATGCCAAAAATAACTCTTAGGCATTTTCAATATTTATTGTTTTCCACTTTCAATCCCTATGTTGATGATAGTTCTTCGGCATTAGATCTAGATACAATAAAATTCTGCCACACCTTAATCATATATTACCATCTTTAACCTTAACAATTGGAAAGTGATTGTAATAAAGATTCTATCCATGAAACTTAATATGTGGAGATGAACCTGATTGGTGAGAGGTTGCGTGAGTAATTATAGCGGCTATAATTGGATGTGATGGACCTTTGGACCTCACCAATATTACAGAAGTGGGAGCATATGGAAGAGCATGTGAGTGTGAAATGAACCACCCATATGAGCCGCCTACAACATGAAAAGTCAGAAGGAATGCATTAAGGGAATCGGAAAATCATGTATTATTATTACTTTCTCACATTATAATGGTCCCTACCTTGTCATATATAAACATGTGGTAAGGAAAAAGAATGAATACAAGAAAAATCCCATTAAATAGAGCGAACATATGTACAAGTCATATTAAATGTATTTGGACAAAAAAGGAAGGTGATTAGCTAGCATCGATCCTTCACGATCAGCTTGGATAAAAGTGTAGAGAACAAACCGACAATTATTTTTTGAAAACATGAATGAGTTATTTCTTGGAAGAGATGGGCAATAATTTGATAACTTTGCTTGCAATATTTTTTTCTTATAAAATGGCAATCCATTTCTATGTGATTAGTATGTTCATGTAAAAGCGAGGTTAATATCAATGTTGATGGTAGCTTGGATATCACAAAATACGAGAGCTAGAGTGAACTATTATATGTTGAAGTCTTTTAAGATGCATGTGAGCTAAGTCAATTAGCTAGCACTTATGGCTAATGCTCGATATTATACATCAGATAATGTTCTAGAAATTATGTTTTGCTTCATTACCTTTCATGATATTAGGTAAACTCTCATGAAGACACAAAACTGGTGAATGATCTTTTTGTATTCAACATGATCCCCAATCCACAATAGAAAATGATTTAAGTTCTAGCGTTGATTCAGCTGAGAAAAATAATCATTGTTTTGGAATAGATTTTACGTATCATAATAAATCATGTGCAACAAAAAGTGTATAGTTTTTGTGGTGATCTAAGTTGAGCCAAAAAGCGACTTAACTTGTGAACAACAAATGTAATGTCAAGGCATGATATAGTGAGTTATATTAATATTCTTACTCATCTTTTATATTGGTTGGCGTCAGTGACGGTCTCCCCATCGATGGTGTACATGTTGAGGTATTTCCAAGGATATGAGGGAACCTTTTATTGATTTTCTACCTAAGAAGTTAGTATCCTCAAGTTATTGCGACGTGTAGTGATGTTGGACAATAATGACCCCAACACTTGATCAAATAATTTCAATATATAAGAAGTATTTACGATCGCATAAATCGTGAACTAAACTGACTATGGAGGAGGGCCTTCAGTAACCTTGTGATTTGTATTGAAGGCCCGATGATGATTATGTCATCAATATATACTAATATCCCAATAAAGTTAAAGTATGATCCTTTAGTGAATAAGGAGTATATAGATTTGGATTGATGTTGTGATTTGATAAGTTTGTCTTAGCACTACCAAGAAGATTGTTTGAGCCCATGATGGACTCATGTAAGAAATTCTTCATTTTTCATGAATGTTCTCTCCATGGCTCATGTAACCTTGAGGAAATTTTATGTAAACCTCCTCAAGAAGCTCCCCGTGGAGGAATGCATTATTAACATCAAGTTGAGTGAGATTCCAATTTTGACTAGCATGTAATGCAACAAGCGTTGTCACAGTCACCATCGTCATGAATGTTAAAATGTCTCAAAAAAATCTACCTTTTCATTGTGTGTGCCATTTAGCAACAAAATGAGCTTTGCATTTGTTAATTTAGTTATCAGGGTTATATTTGATTTTGTATGTCCATTTTCATGTGATGGAATGCTTCTCTAATGACAAGGGAATGCCAAATCAAATTTGGGTAAGATTAAGTGCATAGAGACTCACACTTATTATAGCTTACTACTTATAGGAGTGTTGACAATTTGATAATAATATTGCAGCTCGTAGCAAAAGTGTTGATTGAGTCCTATCGATTAGATAAATCATCAATAAGATGCACTTGTTCAAAAATTCAATGGGCACCTTTGATTGCAAATATAATGCTGTTTTTATGTTTAGTAGGTATTGATGCTTACAATCAATCATAAAGTTTTGTTGTGGTCTTCCTAAGTAGAAGTATTGGTGTATGACACCTTGATTATAAAAGAAATTTGTGAATTTTAATTCCATAGTGTTTTCAAATTTGAATATTTTAATTTTATCATTAAAATGGATAGAAACAAGATTAAAGGATCTATGGATGATTGTGGGTGCTTCTGACTTGTGTTGACGGAGAAGGATCCATGTGAATCAAATGTAGTCATTGATAAGGGTTAAAAAAATTCTCTATACGATGTGTGAGGGAACATGACAAGGCCCCCAAATATTACACTGAATCAATTAAAAAACAAATATAGACATATTGTTGTGAAAAATAAAAGATTACATTGCTTGGCCAAGGGTCATACATTACAATGTTCATTATTATTAAAATCATGATTATTGTATTGTAATAGATATTTAAGGCTATATACATTTTGTTTTATAGATGCTCTAGGTGTTTGTGTGATACTATATAGAGATGTTATTTGTGTATGATTTTGTACTCAAAAGTGTTGGCATTGAGTATGCATAGGTCATATAAATTCTCACCATTGTTAATCATTTTCTTGATCCTGGCTAACTATATCACAAAATTTTAATGATGAAATGTAATTATGAGTTGATTGTTGGTCCCTACAATACTTATAGAAAGCACATTAAAGCCAAAATTTAGAAGTTATAAAATGTTTCATCAAATAAAGTTGTAGTTTAATTTCACTTTCAAACAATAGTTGATAAGTGATCCATTAGGAGTATATGTCCGCTGATTTATGTGAAGGGAGTCATTGATACCTATAAAGAACATCATAGTTTATCCCATCTAGTTTTGTGTATTGAAATTTTTCTTGCAACCACGAGTATAATTTCTATAGGTACAACTTGTGCAACAATTATTCAATTCTTCCCTCAAGATTTTTAATTTTATGAAGCATTAACCTATTAGGTTTCCTCTTTTTAGTGATTAATCAATTCAAATTTCTAATGAATAATTTTGGGATGTTTCTTCGTAAAAAAAAATCTTGGAGGATCTGCCCAAGCCTCATGCTTCGTCTCTAGGTACAAGATGTTATGAAGATTTCCTTGGATATGATTTCAAGATCCAAGAGATATCCATGTCGTTGCTCGTTGTTCAAGAGCTGAGGAACTTTGAGGTTGTACCTTCCAGCTTATGGAAAGATATGATAATGCACCTTATTTTATTTTCGGGAAAAATTAGGGGCAATCATATCTCATTTCATTAAAAATGAAAGATTACAAGAAAATTACAACAAATTTGTAAGAAAAGACTGTTCATGGCTTGGCGCCACAGCGCTCACCAGATCAGATTGAAAGCACTCTACTTCAAAATTTTCATATTTTTCAAATAAATTTATTTCACATATTTGTGTTATTACAAATTTAACCCTTATCTTCTTCAATTATAAGAAATGAAGGATTTTTGTATCAGATATTATAAAGTGGATTTTTCAATTGTGCATGACCTCTTAGTTTTTTACCTTTTTAAGATATTTCATGTAAAAATTTATTGATCTTACAACTTCTATTTATACATGCTAAATTTTTATACAATATTAAAATATAAATTATGGACTATCGATTTATTATATATAGCCCAAAACAGCAATCATCCCACTAACCATTCAGGCATTTACATTGAGGAATTTTACTCTCCCATTTCTATAATATATATAGTTAGACAGAATCTGAATCCAATATTTATAAAACAGACTTAACTCTCCAGCACGTGATGAATACTAACTGTTGCATATTGCATCGCTGACTATAATCCTATCCGTATAAATTTAATAAGCCGAGTGGATAAAAGCCAATCAATTCGTCACATTTGTGTGTACCAGCATTAGCCACGCCATTGAATTTAGGGGTGTCAATTTCGGGTCACGGGTCGGGTTCGGGTCGAACCCGAAACTGACCTGGGTTCAAACGGATCGACCCTAACCCGATCAGGGTAGACAAACGGGTCGGAAAACCGAACCCTATTTCTTCTTTATTGTTTGGTTCGTCAAATCAAATTCCCAATAACTCTATTTATTTAAAAAATAATAATAAATTAAAAAAAGCTCCATTTATTTCATTTTTCTGTTATTTTGAAAAAAAAATTTATATATGCTTCTCTGATAGAAAACTCCATTTTCTAAACCAATATTTATGAGAACTGTCTTTTACAAAAGTACCAAAAAATCAAATAAAGCCTGAAGAGTTTCGGCCAACGTAGGCTAATGGTCTGCTTGGAATAATTTTTCATCATTTTATATTTTAAATAATAATTAAAATTTAATTATTTTTTTTCAGAATTTTTATGACAAAAAATTAATTTTATAATCAAAATAATTAAATTATTCATCTAATAATAATTTTACACTTAATTTTATAAAATATTACAATAATCCTAAATAGAACTTAAATCTGTTTAAAAAATAATTTCAAGATAATTAATTAAATTATCATTTTTTAATTACCACGTGTGAAATTATAATTTTTTAATTATCAAATATTAAATTAACACAAAAATTATCACGTGGCCTAATAATATATTAATCATTATTTTAACTTGCACATAAATTAATAAAATAAGTACTTAGAGCTCAGTACTACTTTCATTAATATTATCACAACTAAAGAAAAAAAGACTTCGTGGCTTTCTCGTATTCATTGCACTTAACCAGAGTTAAGTTGGATGGGTTTCTGGGAAGGAAAGCGACTTGCGGTTTAGAAATGAAAATGAGGACAAACGGATGTTGGTGACCGGATTCAATTGATCACATGGCTTACTTGCTCATTGCTTTCTCTTAGCGTAGCATTAAAGGCTGACCAATCATATGTAGAATAGCTCCACAACGTAAGCTTTCTTCATATTAACATCTAAACTAAAACTATGTTAGATCATTTATATGCATAATGTTTAGGTTTTGGGGTATCTTCAACCAAAATACTTAATTTTCACTTCAAAAAAATAGTAACACTCTAAAATACATAAATTTCATTTCATAACACAAAAAGAAAAAAAAAATATTTTGAGTATATTATTTTTCCAACAAAAAAATAGCGTTTCGCATCGCACTGTTCACGTGGCAAGAATGGCTTAGATTTTTGCGTTCAGGTGAAGCAGCTCGTTGACTGCAGATGCTAATTTAGGGCATCTCTAAACGAAAAACTCAATTTTCACTCAAAAATACTGTCAAACATACAAATGTAGTAACTTGTCTCCAACCAAGAACTATTTTCTAACACCGAAAAAAGAATGTTCATTGTATATTTTTTTTCATACTTTATTTTAACATGTTTTGTGGATTTAAAAAAAAAAGTAATAGCGGGTGAATAGTGCGATGCCACTCACCCGCATCCTATTAGTATTTTTTTTTACGTTCCATTGGAGCTATGCTATACAGCCGTTTGAAGTTCGGCTGGACAAGCTCTTAGCGTTCAGTTGGAGATTGGCTTAAATATTTCTATGCCTATTATTTAAATTTTTGTAGTTATTTATATAATATTTTTTTAATCTCTAAATACGACTAAGAATGTGGTTAACATTAACTAATTTAAATTAAAATTAATATTATCATCATATGTTTTAATGATATTTAGACGGTAATAATACTTATCCATAAAATGTACTTAATCGATGCGAATTTTGGGGTAATATTTAAATTAAATGCAAGACAGCTCAACTCTAATTCAACAAATTTATATTCAAACAAAATTTCTTAATAAGACAAATCCATCCGCATTCGACCATAAATAAAATTAAATTAAGCATTTGAGATATTGAAAAAAATTGGAAAACTAAATGATCTCCAAATTTTAGGTCTTTATAGTCCATCATTGACAAAATGATCCGAAGATCATTCAATTTTGAAGTCATTAAAGTAATTGATATTGATTAAGAGGATCAATATGTGTCATTTGATAATTTTAAAATGCCAATTTATTGTCCTTAGATGAAAGTTGATGAGTAACCAACACAATGGGGTTTTATGGAGATCTCTTCTATGGAATGACTGGCATTTTTGTTCTTTTAAAGATTTTTTTGAATTATTTTTAAAACTTTAATTAGGTGGGGGGCATAAATTCAATTGATTTTGTGCATATTTTTTCACAAATTTTCTGAAAATTGTATAAAAATTATTATTATTTTTCCATGTATTCAAATCAATTGAAAATAAAACCTTTTTAATAATATATATTCTATTTACAAAAAATCAAATGAGCCCCACTGTATTATTTAAGAAAGAATAAAACAAAAGAATAAATTAGGACAAAAAGGTTCAATGTAAATTCGCTTGAGAGGTTTGAGGTTCTACAAAGGGACCACTCTTTAAATTGATTGATAGGGAAATGTAATGATGTTTGTGAACGCATGAGGCTAACAAGTCATCATGATTTACATTATCTATCAATTAAATTAAGGAATGAAACAGTTAGGGGTATCAAAAATTAACGCCATCTGAAAATTCGACTCGAACATGACCTGAATTTTTTGGGTTAGGGTCAACCCATTTTAAGAGCGGGTAAGGTCCGGTCCTGATTTTTGGCCTGTTTTGAATCCGGGTTGGATTCAGGTCAACTCGGAAACCAAGTTTTGACCTGATTTTTCATGCAAACCCGCTAGACCCCACTTCCCTTGTGACCTAGACGAGCCTGCCTGCTCGTCACGTCGGCGTACGCTCAGTCGCTCTGCGATCGAAGTCCCGCAGATGCACCTCGGTGGACTAGGGTTTGCTTTCCTCCCATTCGCACATTCCCACAGGCGGACGCTCAGTCGTTCAATACCAAAGTCAAGATAGCTCTCTAGTTGCAAAGGTAACCATTTTCTCCCGCAGGCAGATGCTTAGCTTGCCCGTTGCAAAAATGGGGACTAGGGTTTCGTGTCAGGTCAGGTCAACTCAACACCCGATGAGTCTGTTTTGGGTTGAAATTTTGAACCCATCTGCGAAAATAGATCGTGTTCGAGTCATGTCAAATAGTAGCAGATCAGTGTCAGGTTTGACCCAAACTCGCCCCGTTACTCAATTATGACACCCCTAGAAATAGTTCCTCTAACAAGTGAATTTTGTTCCCCAAATCATGATATGCCATGGAAAATCATTTCATCGTACATGAATATCTACCTATATTTAAATTGATTTTTTTTTTCAATTTTTTGAGTATCATTTTAATTCCCTTAAATTTCTAGTTAAACTTAACATATTGATGAGATGAACCAAACTATATCAAAGGGGTCCAGTTTGAGACCGTCACCTACCTACGATTTTTCAGCCAATATCATCTGATTACAGGCCTCCGACCACCATTACTTTCTGTCTCTTGATGAGGCTTTCGACCAATGCCATCCAACTATATTCTCACTACGGTCCACCGACCTTCATCACCATGGCATGATTACGATCCACCGACCTCCGTCACTCGACTACGATCCTTTGACCACCATCGCCCATTTTTGTTCCCCTGACTATCATCCAACTATGATCATCCTACCTCCATCACCTGATGAAGGCCATGACCAATGACACCCAACTACAATCTCAGTACGGACTAGCAACCTTTATCACCTGACTACCATCATTTTGACCATTGTTGCTCGATTATAGTCATCAGAACACCGTCATCCTAGTATGATCATTCTGACCACCATAGCTTAACTATAATCATCTATTCTATAGTCTTCTAACCGCTACCATGAATAATGTCAATGCATGTCATTGTTTATAAATTGATGTATACCATCAATACTAACTCCAATTCCCGACATCATCATTGGGATTTATGTTGGACTTTCTAATTTGTAATTTTCTATTTTCAAAGGAGGGAGATCAAACAAAAAAGCACATTGTCTGTTTCTGTCATCTCTCATGACACATGACTCTTCCAACTTCAACAATCAAATATATTGTAATAATGTCTTCCCACAAGTAAGGGCATCATTCGTAATAATGACAAATACTAGTTAAATAATTTTAGCTAGGCGAGGCCATATAATTTTTCCCTCTCATGAATTTTCGCGTAAAAACTCTAATATTTCTTATAGTATTAACTTTTTTTTTTAAAACGCTATAATAAAACTGTATCAGAAGAAGTCTTAAAATCAATTTAATTTTTTAATCAATATTTAAAAATTCTATTACTTAATTAGAGCTCACTTCAATTTAGATCGGGCATCTTTATTGTCATTAGATTCATCAAATGAATCGGTATTAATTCTTGAATATTGTAAACACAGATAAAGCATCAAAATTCGTGCGATTCAAGATAGGCCTATTCATCTGGTGCGATCGAGCCCCAAGAAGTTAAGAATTGCTGGAGATTAATTAGCCCGATAATGAAAAGTTGTCCAATCAAAATAATGTAAATAAAAACTCTCTTATGAAGGGAAATATTATAGCCTGTTGTACTCAATATAAAAATAATTATTTAATATGCATGCATAATTGAATTTCCTTGAAATTTTATTTATGATTTTTTTTTAATTTTATTAGGAGTGATTGTGAGATATATATATATATATATATATGGACTGTTTGGTTTGTTGAATAGAGTAAAATGAAATATAGTGCTAAAGAAATACAGGTGATTATTTTTCTGTTTGACTTAAAATAACATGAATGCAGAGTAAAGCTCTAAATGATGGTGGTAGGAGGTTAGCAGACAACGGCGGCAGTAAGTGGTGACCGACAACGGAGTTGGTGACTAGCAACAGTACTATACGATGAAAATGATATAATTTACGGTGCAATTGAAAATCAACCAAATCTTAAAATTTCTAAATACGCGTGAATTCTAATTTCACAATGAATTACATTTCATTTAAAATTTACTAATTAAATACTTAAATAATTGAAATGAATGTATTTTGAAAATATTACACTAGAAATGTAGTCAATCAAATGCCAATTAACTAAATATGAGTTACATAGTTTTGATTGTGTAAAATAAGTAAGCCATGATATTTGGGTTTAAAGAGACATTGAATTATTTTGAGAAGATTTCTATAGAAAAAATAATTGATAAATAATTTATTATATTTATTTTAAAATAAATTTAATAAATATAAAATATATACTGATCCAATATGGTTTATGAACTCTTATGGGAATTGGGCCAATGATTTTTAAGCAGCCTAAAACAAGCTGGGCCACAGGGCTTCTATCTCAGATTGAGCCCAGATTCAGAATACATTGGGTTTGTCTATTGGGCCTCGCCAGCATCTTTGTCCAGTTTAATTGGATTAACATGAAATTATAAAGCAATGTTCAATTTAAGCTTTATAAATACCTTCAAAATGCCATAAATATTATAATATCTCTCTCTCTCATAGAAACTCATAATGCCAACACATCAAATATTAATTAATTTAATTGCCTACTAACAGTTTGTTTCACACGAAGCATCCGTTATCGAGCACCAACCCAGCAAAAAGAAACCCTCAAATGCCCTGTAACTCACTCAATTTAAGATGGTTGTAATTTTTTATAAAGATGATTTTGATACTGCTTTGAAGAAAGTAACTTTTTGAAAGTTCTCGTAGAAGACATCTTAGCATAATTTTTTTTTAAAATGGTAAATAAATAGTGGCCAAATGAAATTTGTGATTGTGATCTGAAAAATAAAGAAGGAAGCTGTCTCAAATGAAGCCTTAGTAAATAACTCATTTGCTAAACTCAGTCGCCATTTGGGATGGTTTTTTTTACTATTTTACTTTCAGTCCGCAATTATAATTTGGGATTTTTACATACATAACACCTAAAACTATTGTTATTACATATCTAACACCCAAGCTACCATATTTACTTATATACCATCTGAAATATGAGTCCGGAGTGTTAGAATAAATGAAAAATGAGGGTTTTATGAAGGTTTTAGGTGGAATATAAGTAAATATGATAGTTTAGGTGTTAGATATGTAATAACAAAAGTTTTAGGTGTTATGTATGTAAAAATCCCTTATAATTTTTGTTTGACCGTTACTTTTTTATTACTTTTAATAAATTTTTATATTAGAAAGCTATTTTCTATAGTTATTTTTTTAAAAAAGTTACTTTTTTCATAACATGTTTACAATCATATTTAAAAAAAGCTATAGCCATCTCAAATGAACTCTTAATGAACAAATAAATTAAATTTGAGTTAATTCTGATTTGACTTGTCAATAGATAAGTCAAAATAGTTATAAAATATTCATATAAAATAATTGTAAAATGTATTACAATTAAAAAATTTAAGTATAAAATTGTTAAATATATTAAAAATTATATCTCATCATTTTATTATAATAATAGGTTGAATAACAAAATTTTTTTATGTTAAATGAGTTAATTAGTGAGTCAACTTGGATTAATTAGTGAGTTAACTCAAGCTGTTAATTAAGAGCGAGTCGAGTTTGACTCGTTAACGCCACAAAGCCATCAATAATAATATTTCCATTTATTTACTATTTATTTCTGTCTGAAAACCGTCTCGCCTCCTTCCCCGCCAAATTCTTCCTGTTGGGGGAGCAGGGGAGGAGTCCGCCATCAAAATTTCTTCCGCCTTCCCGGGAAACAATTCCTCTCTTCGCCATGTTCACTGTCTCTCTCTATTTTCCTCCGCGGCCCTGGCTTATGAAGATTTCACCGACAAAAATTCGGTGTTCAAGAAGCTTAAAGCGAGGTCCGAAAACAAGGTAACTGCTTTATTTCCTTTTTCTTTCGCAACGGGATCTCTCTGCTCGGCGTGCCGTAGGTGGGACATTATTGCTGCTGCACCACTTGTGCTAGTCAGGGTTCTAGATATGGACTACGGAATGCAGATCCTGCATAAACTCCGCTGATATGTTCGCCTCTCACGATGTTTTCTTTTTATCTCTGCAGATGTGTTTTGATTGCAATGCGAAGAACCCTACATGGGCTTCTGTTACCTATGGGATATTCCTCTGCATCGATTGCTCGGCCTTGCTCCGGCGTGCACATCAGCTTCGTGAGGTTAGGCTTCCGGCATTTTTGATCAATTTGAATGCTGGGAAAATGATGATTTTGTTTTTATTTTATTATGAGAATCTCCGTTTATAAATTTATTTGGTGAAAGGAGGAATAAGCGGCTTATTTGTTACTTTATTCTTTAATGCTTGGGGATGAGATTCTGATCCAGTGCTGCCAGTATTGTGATTCAGTTGTATACCTTATTAGTTCAAAATTTAATGTTTCCGTTTGCAATGTTTCAGCGAAGAAACATTGCAACTATCTTGTGTTGGTGTTATGGATTCTCATTTTTTATTTGTTCCTATTAGCTGTGTTATTTGACGTGTTAAATATATATTTTAAATCATTTGAGCTCCTATCAATATATCCTTATTAGGTTTTACTCTTTTCCTTTCTGATACTTCGACATCAATTTTATCAACTCGCCTGGGAGCATTTTTTCTTTTCGTTAGAGCATTACATTAAACCCATGAAATTCCCTGGAATGTGTTATGAAGCGCAAGTGCTGAAAGTGTGATGCAGATCCTATAGATTTTGGCGGTAAAAACTTGATCAATTCTTAAGAAGAGACTTGCCCATTTCACATATGGGTCTATATTTTATAGTTAATGTTTTCCATTTGAATTATAAATTGGAAGGTTACATGAGTTTATCCATCTGACTGTTGTATTGAGTAATAGTTCTTTTGTAGAATGAAACAATTTATTTTAATCAATTGATAACTTCACTAACAAGATGTATTGCAAAACAGGGATGGGACCCTTATTAGATTACTTTGATTGTGTGCTTGGTCCTTTAGTCCTTATGTCATTCAATTTTATGTTGACTAATTTGTTTCTTGGATTGAATGAAGTGCCTTCTTAACTAAGTTGCTCAATTTCAACAAACAATCTCTGCATTAAAAAAAAAACTGATTCTTAGATGTTTGATAACTCCATTGCCATTTGTGGTGAAATAAAAAATTAAGTATAGATGTAATCATTCGGATTCAAAGAGGGGTTATTCCAGCTTTCTTTGGAGGGTTTTGAAAGGGATAAATAGCAAAAGACGTGGTTGCTAACTCCTCTTTTATAGAATAACTCTGAATTTTTATTTTGATGAGACATTTGAATTCTACTCAAAATGGATATTTAGTTGGTGTGGAATCATTCTGTTCAAAGCATTAAACAAATAAGAAATTTCCTGGCAATTTTTTTTTTTTTGATATTTTGGAACTTTTGAGTGTTTGTTGTTCCACTTTAAATCTTCTAAGTTATTATGAGTTTGATGAGTATGAGGTGGGTTCATTGGAGAGCAAGTTGGGTGCGATTTATGATGCAGATAACTTGATTTAGAATGTCTTACGGTTAGGATTTTGATATGCTTTATGGATTCTGATGTAACCACATAATGCAGCAAACATGCCGTTTCTGCAGAACAAAAACACTTATTTGTTAATTTGATGAAAATTGGAGGAGATTAAATCCAACTTCGATGTTAGATTTGTAGCCTTTTGATATGAATCAATGTCAAGAACGTTAGGGATTATACAAGCTACGCACAAGATTGAAATCTCATGCAAAAGGAAAAAAGTCCAATTACAGCAAATCTAATAAAGTTCAATCAGATATTTAACCAAAAAAAGATTGGGAAGGATAGAAGGGAAGGAAAATGAATTTATCACCATAAACAAGCTTTACATAAACAGTGATAGCCTTTTCCAGTGGTGTAAACAAGTTGAGTCGAGTTTGAGCCGCACCTGACTTGAGCTTGAGCAAATCTAATAAAATGTCCAATGTTAGCGAATCTAATAAAATTCAATCACACAATTAACTCCAAATAAGGATTAAGGTTAGAGGGGAAGGAAATGTGAAGTTATCAATAAGAACAAGTATTACATACAAGTAGATAGCCTCTTCTAGTGGTGTAAAAATGTCTATTAGAGTTTGAGCTACAACTGACTTGAGCTTGACTAATTAATTTAGTTCAAGCTGAAGTTCAACACTATGAGTTTGAGCTAGCTCACAAGTTGACTCGTTTATTATGAAAGAGAGAAAATGATGCTAATTTAAAAATATGTAACAATAAAATGATAAAAATAATGCAAATTGGAAGAGAAATAATAAAAGCATAGTTGAGACGACTAAGATAATTATGGTTTTTATATATTTTTAATAATATTTTAAATGTATTTAATATAAATATTTGTTAAGTGAGATGAATCTTGATCTAATAGCTCGAGTTGAGTCAAGGCCAATTCAAGATGGGTTTATTAGCTTGTTAACTCAGCTTAGCTCACATTCCATATATCGAGCCGAGCCCGCACTTAGCCTCTTCTAAAATTTGAAGTTTCATACTTGATCAATCGGTTAAATTTTGAAAGGAGAAAGATTCTCATCCAAAGTATTTTTTTTTTTCAACCATGATGCTTTTGTTGTTCATGCTTATGGTCTGTATGTATTGTGATAAAATGTGTTCAAATTAAAAGTCACACAAAGCTGTTGCATGATTAAAGAACTAATTGGTGCAATCCAATTGAACCTCCCATGTAGTCATTGAAAGAAAGAATTGTAGGAAATATTAGCAAACATGCAATCAGAAGTATTTCTGGAACAATTGCGAACAAAGAATTTTGTTACAATCTACTCCTTTTACAGAAATATTGCAAGACATTGTCTATTGTGGCAATGCCAAAGTATTAATGGAAACAAGCACGATCAACCTACCAAATGACTAATTAGGAGGCCTACTAGTTCCAACAAGCAATAAAAAGGGTATGAACATCACAACTTAGGACTATTATAATCTCACCATCATTCAAATAGAAATTCTCATTTTCTTAATTAAATACACCTATAATTTTAAATTATAAAATTTAAATTCAAATTCAAAATTTTAATAAGTTGATAGGACTTGAGCAACAAAATCAGCAAACAAACAGTAAAATTTAGTAGATCCACATATTTTATTGATAAGAAAAAAGAAACATGAACATACAAGATATAATGGTCCTCTTTCAAGAGGAAGACCTCTCCCAAATCCTAAACGCCGTTAGAATCCCTCACAAAATAGTTGACCAAAAAACCTCACAAAATTTTGCGCACAAAAACATAACCATAACCCTAGGATAAAATAACTACTTAAAGCAAACAACGAACAACAAATATCAAAATAGCCCTCCCCCAATTCCCTCCCAAATCTGCCCTATTTCCTTAATTATTTCCTTACCAAATCTTCCCTCAAATTAGCCACCAAATCTCTCAAATCTACCCTCTTCAATTAGGAAATATTTCATAATTAATCCCCTTCCAAATCAGCCCCCAAATCAGCCATCTTCAATTAGAAAACATCTCCTAATTAATCTCCCCTTCTAGTCACTTCTCCACCTTGCATTAAACCCTGGCCCCTACCCTAATGGTGGGCAGAATCCAGCTGGGGTGGACCCTATTTTCGCTTGGAGTAAACAAGGGTCGGCCCCTTCTTGATCGGTCTCTCCTGGACCAATCTAACAATACTCCACCCCAAAAGTGTCACAATGTCTTCAAGGTGGAATGAAGGGAATTGCTGCTGAATAGTCTGGTAGTACTCCCATATGATTTCGTACTAAGGAAGATTCTTCCACTTGATTAACACTTCTTTTCTTCCTGTTACTCCTTGGCGCACTCTTTCGACCTCCAATGATTCCAACAACGCATCTATGTCGTCTGCCAAGGTCGAGAGAAGTGATGAAAACGAAATGTGCTCCCCTATCATCCGTTGCAACTGGTACACATGAAACACTGGGTGGATGATTGACGACGGTGGTAACTGTAGGCGATATGCCACGACACCAATGCGTTCCATTATCTCATAAGGACCAAAATAATGGGGTGCTAACTTATTATTCCTTCTCCATGCCAAAATTTTCTATCTGTAGGGTTGAAGCTTCAAGTAAACTCTTTTCCCTATTTCAAATTGAATGTCTCTCCTGTGTGCATCTGCTTGCCTCTTCATAATTTGTTGAGCTCTCAACAAATGCCCCTTTCAACTCTGTCAAGATCCTTTCTCTGTCTTCCAAGTACTGCTCTACTTTGGCCATTGGTGTGCTGCCTTGTCAATAATATATCAAGTGAGGCAGATCTCTTTCGTATAGCACTTTGATTGATATATGAGCTGCCAAATGATATGAAGTATTATACCAATACTCTGCCCATGCCAACCATTTTACCCACATTTGATATATCTGATAATAGCATTGAAGATAAATTTTCACACTACGATTGACAATCTCTGTCTATTCATCCGTCTAAGGATGATAAGCATTGCTCCTTTTTAGACAGTTTGTTATGCCGGTCCAGCCTGGACCGGCTCAACTTGGACCGGCCCAGCCGGTCCGGGTTTACTCGCGGCGGAAGCGGCACAGGGAATAGGCGGAAGAGAGAATTGGGGTTGGGGTGGGGTCCACTTGCTTTTCAAACTTGGTTTAAGTGTTTTTGGAGGGAGAAGGAAGGGTAGAGAAGTCCTTTTGCTTTTAATTTGAATTAGATTGTATTAATAGGGAGTTATGAGGGGATTAGGGTTTCACCTGGATTTTGAAAAGAGTTTTGTGTTCTAGGTTTTCTTGCTTGGGTTCTCGGCGTTGCCGGAGATTGTGGGAGAGTTGTTCTTCCTCTCGAATTGAAGAACATTGTATCTTGCTTTGGTTTTGATCGTCTACTAGCGGAATACAATTGTTTGCTATTGTTTTCCAAACGTTTTCTCCCTATTCTCTCAGTTTTTCCACTGTTTGGTGGCTGTTTTCTATTGAAAACAATGGAATATTTGTGTTTTGGCGAAGATCCGATAGGAATCACTTGGAATAATCAAGTGGTACCTATCAAATTGGTATCAGAGCAAGATCCGGGCGGTGGAGGACTGTTTTCTCCATTGTTTCGCTGCAGTTTTTGCTGATTTTTGGAGGATCCGGAGGCATCTCGTCGTTTCCCATGGCATCTAAGCGAGTAGAAGTCTTGGAGACCGAGATGGGTCAACTTAAGGCGGATCTGGAGGAGAAGATGGCCACATTTAGCGAGAATGTGGAAGGGAAATTCATGGCTTTGGAGGAGATGATGAAGAAGTTGTTGGAAGGGCAAGCAAGGGCTGTGCCGGAGGAGGAAAGAGGAGAAGGTAGCAGGGGTAAGGAGAAGGCGAATCCAGAAGAGGAAGAGGAGGTGGAACTGCTTAACAGCAACGGGAGGATGCCACCTCGGGAGTC
>NW_021318852.1:2932243-2985798 GCF_001605985.2 Dendrobium catenatum
CCCCCCATGGCCTCCTCTGTCCCAGGCAATGGGATCTTCCCAAGTTCCTCTCTCTCCATATCGGGGTTCATCATCCCTCCTCGGCCGCCGATAGCCATTTCCCCTCGCGCCCCCGCCATGGTGGTTTATGAATCCCCCATGGCCGGTCCACTGGGTCGGGCCTCCGCGACGCTGAATCATCCTCTCTTTCTTCCTGAAGTCTCTCCTTCTTTCATGCTCTTCTCGCCTGATGGACCTCTGCCCATGCCAACCATTTTACCCACATTTGATATATCTGATAATAGCATTGAAGATAAATTTTCACACTACGATTGACAATCTCTGTCTATTCATCCGTCTAAGGATGATAAGCATTGCTCCTTTTTAGACAGTTTGTTATGCCGGTCCAGCCTGGACCGGCTCAACTTGGACCGGCCCAGCCGGTCCAGGTTTACTCGCGGCGGAAGCGGCACAGGGAATAGGCGGAAGAGAGAATTGGGGTTGGGGTGGGGTCCACTTGCTTTTCAAACTTGGTTTAAGTGTTTTTGGAGGGAGATGGAAGGGTAGAGAAGTCCTTTTGCTTTTAATTTGAATTAGATTGTATTAATAGGGAGTTATGAGGGGATTAGGGTTTCACCTGGATTTTGAAAAGAGTTTTGTGTTCTAGGTTTTCTTGCTTGGGCTCTCGGCGTTGCCGGAGATTGTGGGAGAGTTGTTCTTCCTCTCGAATTGAAGAACATTGTATCTTGCTTTGGTTTTGATCGTCTACTAGTGGGATACAATTGTTTGCTATTGTTTTCCAAACGTTTTCTCCCTATTCTCTCAAATTTTCCACTGTTTGGTGGCTGTTTTCTATTGAAAACAGTGGAATATTTGTGTTTTGGCGAAGATCCGATAGGAATCACTTGGAATAATCAAGTGGTACCTATCACAGTCCCATGGTGAGATTATTTTGGAACTATTTTGATTCCTCTTTAAAGAGTTGAGAGACCAAAATGATTATTTAATATAGTTGGGGACTGCTTTGATCTTTCATAAAGAGTCAAGAGATCATTTTGATCATTTTCTCAATTACATGTGTTTAATCAACTTAGGTTCGGGTGCTTTGCAATTAATTTTTTTTTTTAATTCTCGTACAACAGTACAACATTGTCGCATTATGTTTCTGAGCATTGCGGCATTGTATAATTTGCTTAAAATAAGATAGAGAGTGGTATTACGAAGCTCCAGACCCTGGCGCTGCGATGCTATTAGGCAGACTGGAGATCTAGTGGAGGGCCTCAGCGCTCCAAATCTGGCATTTAGGCGCTACGAGGTGGGCTGGGTAGTTTTCTTTCTTATTTTTCATTAAGGGTTGCATCCCTTGGTGTTAGGTTTGTTTTCTCTTTGTTTGTTCTTGTGAGAGAATAGTGCAAGGGTGAAGAGAGACAAGGAGAAAGCGAAAGATGAGGTATTTATACTATTTCTCTGAAATTTTTATAGTGAAGTTCTTGGTGTAGTGTAGCTCCGTGTTTTTTTCCGCTTTCATATTTTTCCACAGAAAATCCTGGCGTAATTTTTTCTACTGCATTTTTTCTTTCTTATTTGTGTTCGCTGCGTGGTTTACTCCCCAATAGTTGGATCCATGCTTGATCTACTCCTACTAGTCAAATCCATGCCTCTATCACCGAATCTACTTCTCAACTATTAGATCTAGTCTTTGCTATCAAATTAAGCTCTCAACAACTAGGTCTACACTTCCACCACCATAGCTATTAATTAAGTTATTTATAATTTTTGTTTTTTCAAAAAGTATCTATTCTTTAGTTATTTATATTTTATTGGGTTTCGAGTATCAAACACATACGCGGTACCTACAAAACTGGGTATGATATTTATTTATTTTCACTACCAATCAGTTTTTGGTATTGTGGTACAATTTCCGGCCTTATGCATTATCATTGTAGATACTCCCATCCTAAAAAAAAATAACTTCTCTTCTTCATCATTATCTATTGAAATTGCGATTGATTTCTATCAAATCAGCAACAATCTGATTTCTTTTCTATGCACAAAATTTTTTGCCTAAGCGGTTTTCTTGACTTTTAATTATCATTAGAAAGCTAAAATATTGTCACTTGAATTGTATTTTAACTGTTTTTTATTCTCATTATACATAATAAAAATAATGATTTAGGATTAATAGATTTCTTTCCCACTAAAATTGTACGTTTGTTATGTTGATTGATCATATCTAAATCTATTAAATATTTTGGATATGTATTAGAAATTATTGACCCTAGAATGTTCTTCATATCATAAACTGCTTGAAAACGCATCACTTGTGAATCTTTCAATTTATTCAAATTTATTCTATAATCAGCCGGTAAATTAGGCAACTAGCAAAATTGTACAACTCAAAATTCTAAGACATGGTCTACTAAAATTATATTTCTTGCACTTATATGCTTCTTTGGATTGCGAATTTATGAATAAACAATTCCTTCTAACTGCAAGCCATCCTTATCCAATGCTTCTCAAATTAAAAGGTGGTTTCCTTTGTTCTTCCGGGGATGTTTGCATGGTAATGCTGTAATGAAGTTACTGAGGAATTGTGACGGATGTACATAGTTATGAAGGAAAGGAAAGGATGTCTACCTTTCTTATAGGCTGCTTCAAAATAAATTTCTCCTGAAGTTAGGTTAATGATTTAAGACTGTGAGGTCCGCTAGGATACTGGATAATGTATTGCAGTAAGAATTTTAATGACTGAGTCAACTAATCAAACAAAATATTCTCAAATTAGGAATCAATGAGCAATACAAACAATAGATATTTCAGATCATCCTTTTGAATTGATGGTTAGGATCTTATATTTGACAGTTTTTGGCTAGTGGATTTGAACCGGGAATGATATGCGCTAGGTTACTGTACTGTAAAAAAATATTGAGTTGTCATGTCAATGTACTTTAATAGCTATTAAGAATAATAAGACTAGTGAGTATATAATTAAAAAGCCTATTAAGTAGAAATCCTAGCTTTTTTGTCTGAAAAGTTGCTCCCATTATTAAATGGAAAATGTGCACATGTTTTTTTTTTTTTTTTCAATGTTGTTATGCTGTCCACATACCACCGGTGATGATCACTTTTAGCATTTTGTTAACTTATATAACGCATTGTCAACTTTTTCATTTATTTAGACCGTTATGTTTCCTGTTGTAGAGCAGGCCAGCTGTCATTTCTATTTTCACCATTTTCATATAGTGAAATTTTCATTTTTATTTCATTGTACTAACATACATTTTAGCTGAATATAACTAGGATGCTTGAGCATGTAGTATTTCTAATCGCCATTTGTACTTAAACCGATAGGTCAACTAATTTAGATTCATGGAGTCCTGAGCAGCTGCGGATGATGGCTTTTGGGGGCAACAATCGCGCACAAGTTTTCTTCAAGTAGACATGGTTTTACAGATGGTGGTAAAAATGAGGCAAAGTATGCATCAAGGGATGCTGAATTATATCGGCAAATACTTTCTAAAGAAGTTGCTAAAATCATGGCAGAAGATTCCATGTTACCTTCATCATCAGTTACGGCAGCATCGGTACATGAGACTGCCAATGGTTTTAGGAAGCTTAAGGTTGCCCATATGTTGGAGCAAAATCCAGAGGACAAGCATGAAGTTCCAGAGATTACTTATCCACCTAAAGCAACTCAGTCACCAGTGACCAGATTTGTTAAAAGGCCAATTAGCGCTAAAAAGTTGGAATCAAGAGTGGTGGCCTTGGTGTAAGAAAACTTACCACAAAGGTAAGATGTTTGCCTTTTTCCTTTGTGGAAGTTCAACGAATAAAGTGTGAACTATTCATGTATGCGTATTAGTAGATTTGGGTTTCCATGACTCTTCTATCCTTTTTACTTTGAGAGGATCCCAAAGAATTCTGTTGAATTTTTCTCTTTCTTCTTTCACCATAGACATCCATTTTGCTGGGCCTCCACTCATTGCTTCGTAATTTTTTGGCTGAAATATCATAAAATTTTTTTAATCTACTTGTACGGATGATGGGAAAAGCTGCTTATACTCAGTAAATGCTTTTGGTTGCAGCAAAATGAAAGTCTGTACGACCAGAAGCCTGAAAAGCTAGAGTCTGCAGCATCATCCATGGGTAGTTTTACCAAAACAACTGGATTATCCTTGTCCTCTTTATTAGAATATGTTGAAAACATGCTTACTGCTGAAACCATTTCTGAAGACCCCAAAGTAATTGGACATGTAGCCCCTCCAAAATCTTCAAGTTTCTTTGAAGAATTTGGAATGGATGGTGAATATCAGAAAAAACTAAACTCTACTTCATCAAAAATTGAGGTATATTTTATTTCTTTGATCGTTTAGTAATTTTTGTTCTTCATATAAGATTTTTAGGCATGTTTTTTTGTCATTATACTTAGATTCAGGCATTAATATAATGCACTTAATAAATAGGAGCCAATAATCTTACATGTAAATGATTTGAAGGGCTCTTATGGTAGTTGTTGCAATGTATTGCATCAGAAGCCACAATTGAGGAGTTGAGGTGCTTGCTGTTGTTGTAATGGGTTCCAAAACTTTCTCTTTGAGCCGCAATAGTGGAATTAAGATCTAAAAAGAGAGGTATAGAAATTAGAAACCTACAAAATAAATCAAAATTAAAAGTTCGACTTTTTGCACTAACATAAATAGACAACATATTAAATAAAAACTTTGTTAATAAGGATAACCTATAAAGAAAAATAATAATAATAACATTATGGTTAGGCATCTTAAATTGTTCCAAATACTTTTTCATTGCATCAGAATCATCATCCATTGATTCTATCCAAAATTCATTGTAATACCTTCTCAATATATGTTTTCAATGAACTTGCATGAAAATAAACTTCCATTTTATTTTGCAACCAGTGTTGAAATGTTAAAAAGGTAAGTTTAATTGTTGTAGTCGAAATAGGTTGACTTAAGATAACCGAATCAATCGATAAATGAGAGGATATTGATTGATTTTTTTCATCTTCTCAACATTTGACATAGATATAAAATTGCAGAGAGATTTTAAAAATTTTGATTTTGACGAGCTTCAATTTTAATATGCTTCAATGAAATCTTTTTTTTTTATCTGTAGTCCTTAGAGTAAAACTTACAAGGTGACAAATTCATCAATTTTAAATGATTGTTAGTCATCTCGAGGATCTATGATTGAACAAAGAATCAACAGTTTTACAACATATTTTTCATTTCTTATAATTGTGTACTTGAAGTACATATGAAAATATTAACTTCATAATGATGTTACATTGTAACAGTGTCCTTTCTATGAGGAGGGCCTCCTTGACATCCTAAGTAAGGGGCATTCATATTTTGGTTTTAACTAAATAACACCATTATTTGGAGCAAAGAATTCGCCCTCTCTCTTAACTTTTGAAGGAGCTATTTAGTTACTGATACCAAATTGCATTGCATTAAAGATGTCATTTGACTTTATTTGTAATACTTGACAAAGAGCATTAATAATTTTTAAAATATTTATCATATGATGCAAATTAACAATAAAGCAAAGTGAAGTCATTACATCATAAGCTCTACTAGCTTCACTTTGACTTGAGGAGTTTTTTTTCTTAATTTTTTTGTAAAATAATATAAGTAGCATCATACATGCTAACTAAATTATGGAGAGATTTCAAATGTGACTCCCAATATATATCTCCGACATACTTTAAGGTGCCTATTTGATTTATATTTATTAATCTCTAGATTATCAATATGATCATTGATATAATTTTAATTAATTGAGTAATTTCTAAATTGGGCCCAAATGCAATGTTAAATAGGCAAGGGTTCCCACATCATAGCTGGATGTGGGCAAATAAGCTAGCCCATGAAACTAAAATTATGATGTGAACTTGTAATCTAGGTTCTCTTATAGGCAAATTAATGGAATTAATAGATGTTATAATTCATAGGAAGATAAATATTCTATGCATCCAGGAAACTAAATGGGTTAGAGGAAGTCTAAGGAGATTGATAGTTTATGATTTAAACTATAGTATTCTAGAAGAAGTCATATTAGAAATAGTGTATGTGTGATTATAGATAAGAGTTTGAAGGATGAAGATCAAAAAGTACTTTTATGTAAAGAAGATATTTAACAAAGGTGGATGACATATTTTGCTAAACTTTTCAATGAATATTATGAGAATGTGATTGACTTTAGAAACCATAACATCCTAAATGAAAATAAAAATTTTTGTTTTTATCGACGTATTTGTAATATCGAAGTTAAAGAGGCTTTAAAGAAAATGAAGTGTGGAAAACTATTGGACCTAATGATATTCCAATAGATGTGTGGAAATGCTTAGAAGATGAAGGAATTTCTTGGCTTACTAAACTTTTTAATATTATTTTGAAGACAAAAAAAATGTCAGATGAGTGGAGAATGAGTGTGTTGATTCCCATTTTTAAGAATAAAGGTGATGCACAATATTGTGTGAATTATAGAGGAATTAAGTTAATGTGTCATACTTTAAAACTATGGGAAAGAGTTATGGAGCACGGCTTGCGGCATGTCACTAATATTTCTCAAAATTAATTTGGATTCATGTTAGGTAGGTCTACTATGGAAGTTATACATTTATTGAGATGTTTCATGGAGAAGTATAGAGAGAATAAGGAGAATCTACATATGATTTTTATTAATTTAGATAAAGCATATGATAAAGTTCCAAGAGAAGTGCTATGGAGAGTTCTACATATGAAGGGGGTTAATAATGCTTATATTCAAGTCATTAAGGATATGTATGCAGGAGCTTTTACTTGTGTTCAAACACATGGTGGTTTGACCAACTATTTTCCAATTTCAGTTGGATTACATCTACTTTTATTTGGCTCATCTCTCATTCAAAATGCTCTTCCAAAATATCTACCTTCTTGGTCGCCATCAAAATTTTGAATTTTGATCCAAAAATCATCGAGGTTCCTTCCTCTGGATGAATTTTTGCCTCTAAAATTTCAAAAAATCAGCCACCGATGGTCCCAAGACTTGCACTGATACCAATTGATAGGAAATACTTGAGTATTTCAAGTAAACTCTAAGTAGATTGATGAAAACAGCGAGAAAATCTCAATATCTCCAATGAAAACAATCTAAAACAGTAGATAGTATTATAGGAACCGAAACAAAAGCAATAACAAGCAAAAATATAATTGATACTCAATTCGAGAGGAGGATTATTCTCTCCCAATCTCTAGACGATGAATCTAGAGCCCAAAACACCCAAAAGAACTCCAAGAGATTACCATAATAAGCATAACCCTAACCCTAGACAACTCCTCATATTTAATACAAAACTTCCCTAATTTCAAATCCCGAATTCAAAATTTCTCTTACTCTCCTAGCCACCCCTTACTTCCTTCCCTATTGGATTGCCTAGTGGGCCTACTAGGCTTGGGCGGTAGTTTTCCCCTCTAAGGGGTTCCGCCTCCTGTAGCAGAGAACTGGCCCTGTAAGGGTCGGTTGAGGTTGGGCCGGTTTAGCCTGAACCGGACTAACATATTCCAACCCATCATAACCCATAATCATAGTGGTCATACTAAGTTGAATCACGATGATGATTTGCTCAAGTTTTATATTATCCAGTTTTTTACAATACAAAATCATTAATTTATTAAATTATAGTAATAATAAAATTGAAGTTGTCATCCAATATTCAGATATATATATATATAAACAATTCATTCAAATAGTCATGGACGATAATCATAGTTTTTCAATAAATCAATAAAATATATTGATCTCACGCTTATAAAAAGATTCATCCATAACACCAAAAGTGTTATCTTTATTAGCATAAATCATGATCCAACTTTACTAGGTTTTACGCTTCCCTCACTACCAAAAAATGGGGCTACTGCAGCACTATTTTGGACCTATCCCAGTGGTTTTAACCCCTACTATTTTTCTTGCAGCGGTTCTAAAACCGCTACATATCCGCTGCAATTGCAATACGCTGCAATGACATTCCGCAGCAGTTCAAGGACCGG
This sequence comes from Dendrobium catenatum, assembly GCF_001605985.2. Classification (NCBI taxonomy): domain Eukaryota; kingdom Viridiplantae; phylum Streptophyta; class Magnoliopsida; order Asparagales; family Orchidaceae; genus Dendrobium; species Dendrobium catenatum. The sequence goes on from NW_021318852.1 coordinate 2,940,274, forward strand.
CGGGGTAGAATTGCTGACTGTAGCAGCGGTTATAACCGGTGCAAATCTCTAGAATAGTGCCAGTTATAACCGCTACAAGTAATGAAAAAAAAAACGATATCCAGTATGGTGGCGGTTTTAACCGGTACGATTCTGGAATGTAGTAGCGGTTAAAACCGTTACTAAGTTCCATAATTTTTTTCTTTTTAAAAGCGAAACCCGAATGTCCACCGAAAACAAATATAATACATTCACCAAACCGAAACCGAAACCCACATAAATAGGAGATGTAACTGAAACAAAAATACTAGTGAAATCATAGAGATTCACAACAACAACAAGATAATATTGAACTATATATATAATTGAGTCACATGACTCAAACAAGAGAACATGAAAAACTTTGACATAAGATGAAAGAAGTGCGCTTCTATGCTTTTATTTATACTACAAACTTTAAAAATTAATTGAAATAGTTGGTCCTAAACGGTAGAAGAATTATATAAACACAAACAAACCAAATTGAGAGATAAAATCAATGGAGTTGTCCATTATTCATTGAAAAGTTTGATTCTATGAGTTTGATCAAGGGCGGAACTACTGAGCTTAGGGGGGGCAATTGCCCCTCAAAAAAAAAAAAAAATTTTAAAGAGATAAAAACAAAAAAAAAAACAATATAAGATGAGTAAAAAAAATTGCCCTCCTAAATTTTTTTTTTGCCCCCCTAAAAAACTCTTTTGTTCTAATTTGCCCTAAAATATATATATTTTTTCACTTTTAGTTAATATATTCTCTTTAATATTTTTCATGATATTTAATTACACCTTTTTTTTCTTGCTAATTTTTTTTAAAATTTTTTCGTAATATATAATATATAATTTTTTTTGTTTTTTTTGCTCCCCTCAAAATTGAAAGTTGGTTCACCCCTGAGTTGATATTGATACCATGCTAAGAGTTTGCATAATTGGAAATAGTAGGCATAATGAATTGACTTGCTGTCAACAAGGGCTTTAGGAATATTGATAATGTATCTTATATTATTTTCTCTTTAAATAAAAAACTATGATAATTTGATTGTTTAATGAATAAATTTCTTTCAAAAAGAAATAATATGAACATATTCTTAAAAAAACAGTAATTTATTTTTGAGAAATTAAATTGGAAATAAAAACATCCAAATGTAAAAAATAACAAATAAAAACTAAAGATAAGAACAGATTTGTGGTTTGCCCCCTAAAAAACAAATAACAAATGTAGAATCATCTCTGCTTAAATTTCCAAATCCGCCTAAAAAAATACTTCAAATGCTTGTCTGGAGTATGTTGATTAGAATGAGAAGAAGAAGAAGAGGAAGAAGAAGAGGAGACACAGTCGCGTGAGGAGAATACCGAGAGTTTGATCCTCTCCGAGATCCGCTTGAGTCGCGCGCAGGAGGGAGAAGAGAGATCGGAGACGAACTCCCACTTGAGTCGCGCGTAGAAGGAGAAGAGGGATCGGCGGAGATGAACTTGGAATGCTCTGCTCGAGTCGCGCGCAGGAGGATTAGGGCTTTAGCGGAGAATTAGTTTCGCGCGCATGAATTTAGGGCTTTATGTTAAAAGAGGATTGGCATCGGTTAAAAGCACCCGTTAAAACCGGTGCTAAAAGAGACTTTTAGAAGCGGTTCTAAAACCGCTCCTAACAAGTGGTGCGAAAAATCTACTTTTCTAGTAGTGCCTAAAAGCAACACTCATAGATAAAGTAGGAGTGAGCAATAATGGCATATTAGATTATTTGAAACCTACAACTGTATTTAAAACACAATTAAAAAATAATACCTATCTTATTAATCTGCATCAGGAACAATAAATATGTGAGTAAATTTAAATGCTATTACTCATGTGCAAGTATTGTGTACAAAATGAAGTTCATGACTAAAGTAAATCATATAGTACTCAGTGTATGAAAGGAAAAGTAATATATGTGCTAGTATAATATCATTTGGATAATAGAATATGCTTCAAGTACATTATAAGTATCAAAATTAGTATCAATAGTAGTCTATGTTAGGAGTAACAAAAAAAATCTCTCTTTAACATGTAAGCATGAGTAAAATAATATAATATGAAATAAAATTTAAATATCTATTTTAGAACATTTTAAATTTTTTTTGCCCTTTAAAACTCCACTTCTATCATTCCTCTAATTGTTCATATTTCATTCGCCCCTTATACCTCAGTTTCCCCTTATATCACCATTTATTTACAATTGTTCATGCATCTCGCTGGCACAATTTTATAATGATTTTGGTTTATGTATTTGTATATCTACATTCGGGTGCATATAAAGTACAACAAACCAATCACCTTCATTTCCCCCCCTTTTTCTTCGCTTTGCATGATATTTTTGATACATATGTATAGAAATATTAATAGTTTCAACGTATACGAACATTATTGAACATGTTTAGAAATTTATAAAAATCTCAATATACACTACTACTATATACAACAAAGTAGTAGTGTTTACATAGTAAATTAAACATACATAAATTGTAAAAGGTGAATCATAATAAATTTACTTGTCCTTTATTTTATACTAGTATGCTAAGATGAAATTTTAGGATAATTCCTTACAACTCAAATTTAGACATGTGATTCAAAAAATAAAAAATGCCTTGTAAAAATTCAACATGATTTTGTCAATATATGTAGAATACATGAGAATAACATATTAAAAGTTATACTCTAAAAATTTTTAAAATATCGAGATATCTTAAAATTTGTAGGTTTTAATCAAATTAAAATTGAGAGATCACACAAAGAGGAAAATTAATGAAAACAAAAGTAGGGTAATTGTAGCTTTCCTCGAGGTGAATAGTTTTTCCAACAAGCTCATCTGGCGGAAATGACCCTAGGCTCTCAAACCCTAACTCTTTCTCTCGTCTCTTCCTTTCCATCCTTCGCCCTTCTCCATGGTATAAGAGATATAAAATAAGCTAAATTGAGAGCTCTAGAAAAGTATTTGGGCTTTATTAAAAGATTAATAACTTTGGTATTTTGTTATTATAGAAAATGTTTACTTTTAAGCTTAAAATTCATATAAAATTTACTATTCTTGTTTAGATATTTAAAAATTATGAAAAAATAATTATAAAATAATTCATTATGTCTAAAATGCTCTGGTAAAATAGTTTGCAAAGTGGATACTAAATGATTATAGAAAACTCACTTATACTAATATATGTCAATTTCTTAAAAAGTTTTACGCTTCATTTGGGATAGCTTTCTTAATGCTTTCCAAAAAAGCTTTTTAATTAAAAAATTTCTTGAATTAGAAATTTTTGTACAAGAAAGTTATTTTAGAAAGCAATAAAAAAGCTGTCCCAAACAAAGCCTCAGTTGAATAAACATCTTCCTATTTTCATACATACAATGCTCATAATAAATAGGAAAAAAAATTTGTAAACTAAAGTTACAATCCTCTATAATGCGATGAACATGGTTTGTACATTGGACTTGTAATAGATTCAGAAAAAAATATTTGAAGGTTGTAGGTTAAATTTTAACTTATAGAAATTCAATTGATTGTATCATTGTTTCTTAGTCAAATGGTTATAAAATTATTCAAAGACAAATAAATTGATGATACATTTTAATAGACATATCATATTATCATATTAATTAAACATGTATTAATGTAAATATACAAGCAAACAGACACTGGAGAGTATTATGGTGGGTTCTTGAATTTTATTGCACCTATTGACCAAATTTATGTTGTTCATTTAAGATTGGCCTACGTCCACTAGGTGATGAGGAACAAATATCCACTATCACATATGGATGAGTTCAAAATAATAATGTTATGCATCAAATAGTCTTCATAGAAAGCTAACAAGGATGAAACTGAAGATTTGACCAAAAAGCTAAGCCAACCTTCACCCTAGTTTAACTCAAATTATTTTCTTTATCTTTTTCATTTGTTGACACATAGTATACAAGTTTAAGCCTGAAACAAATCAAATAGTTTTCTTAGCTAACCTCAACCAATTTGATTAGCCCCTATTAAAGGCTTGCCTTAGTTTAAGCCCCAGCCAAATAAGTATTCACATTGTTTGAACTTAAAATTAAGGATTATGCCTTGGTAAGTCTGGGCAAGACCTTCCTCTCTAAATTCTTCATATAAAAATTATGCCTTCAAGATTTGGACTATTTTCTCTCTCTTTATTTATGTGTGTGTAGGATTTTCATGTAAGCTAAAGATGTATTTATCAATTTCTATTGTTTTTCCCAGCCCTGTTGTTGATGCTTTACAAGATATTATATTATCTATGCTTTTTTCTTTGTTTAGTTCCTGAAAATATTATTTTGAACTTGGCTTCTTATAGAAATCAATTTGTTGTTTCTTATAGAAAATAGAAATCTTTTGACACGAAACTTCTAGAATTACTTTTTTTCTTTTAAATCTTCCTTCACCTACATGATGAGACACGATACACTTCCAGGAAAGCAATGAAGCAAGACTGAAATTTTCTAATGCAAAGTCTATTTCATCGGCACAATTTTTTGGAGAGCAGAATAACAAAATTGATAAGGAGGATCAGATCGTTTTGCAGAAATTCACGGTATGTCCTTTTTGGTTTTTTTTTGTGTGCTTATTATGAGACTATGAGTGCATTATATTTATTTTTAAAACTATCTTAAAAAAAAAAAGATACTATGAGTGTAAACTGGCGGCATTTTATATTGAGAACAAATAACCTCATAAGCTGGGTAGGCGAAACCATACACGTCACCTTTTAAAGAGGGTGTTAACCTTCAAGGCTTCAACCTTCTACTTTCATTTTGATCTATGATGAACAGCATAATTTTATTTTATTAAAGCTACGCTGGATGAAAGTGAAGTAATGTTTTTATATAAATTTTTTATTCAAGCTGCGAACAAGCGTTTAAACTTGAAACTCCCTTTTGGTTTCATTTCACTCATTTCCCGGTCCAAAAACAGCCTGAGATTTCATGTCATGTTTTTTTTTTTATCATGTCTAATTAGTATACTCACAGTTATTTTTGACTAGGAGCGTACATAAGTCAAGTTGAGCTTGTGCTACTTTCGGCTTGAGCTTGTACTTGGTTAATTAATTGTGCTCAAGCTTAAGCTCCAACTTAATTATAGAGTTCGAGCCGGCTCATTTAGTATGAAAGAGAAAATAATTTTGATTTATATAGATGTGATAAAATTATAGAATGAATGAAAAATTAGATAATAAATAATAAGAAATCAAAGAAGTGAGGTATAATTTCAAATATTTTTCAACAATATACTTAAACTTTTGAATTCCGATTTATTTTAAGTGTATTTTATATTAATTTTTTTTAACGAGCTGGCTAACAAGCTAACAAGTCGAATCAAGGAAAGCTTAAACTTGGCTTATTAGTTCATCAAGCTCAGTTTACTAGACATTTATCGAGGCATGCCTAAGTTGGCTCATGAGCCAGTTACACCCGTAAATTTGGCCATATCGAACATTGGGATAAAGTCAAGGCTATAAATGGGCGAATTAAGGTAATTATTGCCCTTCTTAAACTTGTTTATGTATTTTATCATCAATTTAGAGTTAGGGCTACAAATGAATCAATACACTCGAGAAGCAACTTGTAGCTTGACTTGATTAGAGCTCATTCATGATCATTTAATTACCTAATAGAACAAGCTTCAACACTTGTAAAAATATTAGATTAATAAGTGAACAAACTTGAATAACTTGATGTTTGATTCATTTCTGATTATAAACTATATCATTTAAAGTTTATGAACAAGCTCATTATAAAGCTTGATTAAGGCTCAATACTATGCTCATTTTAAGACCCAACTATAAATTTATACAATTTGTGATTATGTGAGTCTTATTCTTTTCTATATTAGATAGCTTTTGTTCATGAACCCAATCCACTTGTTTATGCCAGTTAAAATACTTGTTCTTTAGTAGAACATTCAATTAAAGTCTCATTTTCGTATTCAATAGGCTGCTCATTAATTGGTTTGATAAGGTTTGTTCAGATAACTAATAAACTGCTCAATAGTGTTGCTTGTTAATAGGCTTGATAAAGCTTGTTTGATTAGTTAACGAGCTAAGCTTAAATCATGTTCAAATAATCATAATTTTAAACGAATCGAGCTTGAATACTATTACAAATACTCGAATCAAGCTCGAGCTCGAGCTCGGTTTTGGCAAACAACTCCAAGCTTAAGCCAGTTCCTACTTGCCTCAACTCGGCTTGGTTCATTTGAAGCCTATTTGGAGCTTGAGCTTGACTATAACCCGAGTATAGTAATCCTAATCAAATTTATTTATTTATTTTATTGACCTTGACCTCTTAGTGAGCTTCAATCAAGCTTTATATAATATGTGGTGTGCTCATATTTACACCTAAAACCTACGTATATAGCACTAACGTAAAGACAATTATTCAAAAGAAATTTGCATATTTTAACTTGTATTTTCTTGATACTTGATATTTATATATTAATAAAAAAAAGTAGAGTTATTATAATAATTTGATTATAATGAGTGCCCATTAATGAGCATGTGAGTTGTTAAATTAGTTCAATTCGCATAAATAGGCCTTTAATGAGTGTCGGCCTCTTCATCTATTATATTGTTGCATTTACAAATCTAAATAAATGCCTGACAAGGAGGATTAGCTGATACTATCATTTAACATATTTGTGTATTGGGTGCAACATCCATTTCTAGTGCAGATATTTTTGGGCATGGTGGTGGCGATTCTCATCTAGATCTGGCTGCAGCTGACCTTATCAATCGGCTCTCCTTCCAGGTGATAAAAACAGTTCTTATATTCTTTTAGACAGTTTTGGCTATAGAATTTTCCTTTTTTTCTCCATGTTGGTCATTTTTCGTTTCAAAAACCAGTCTTGTTGAGTCACAGTCAACATAGTAATACAAAATGTCAAATTCAGAATCTTATTTCTAGCTTTCTGATGTTTTGTTTGGACGGCTTTCTTTCTGTTTCTTAAAGCAATTTTTTAGTACAAAAATATTTAATTTTGTACTGGAGAACTGTTTTAAAAAACATAAAGAAAGCCGTCCCAAAATAAAGCTTAAACTGCTAAAGGATTTATTTAAGATCTTTGTTATTCCTTTAGGCATCTCAAGATATATCTTCTCTTAAGAACATGGATGATGAGACTGGAAAGAAGCTGACTTCTCTAGCTTCTAATTTTATGAGTAACTTGCAAGATAGAATCCTTTGAGAATTCAAATGTAAATTCGCTTTATATTATTTTTCTTAAGAGTCGCTATTTATTGAATTGTTTATTTCAAAATCATTGATTTTCAAAAGTGAGAGTTCTTTTAAAAAATTTGTTGAAGTTGCCTCCTCTATTCCTCTCACGATGGCATTGGTTAATCTTCATGATTGATCTGCATCTGCTCTTTTCCCTTGTGTTTGTTTTGTTGGAACTGCAATCAAACCGGTGGAGAGCTAGCGCATTCTAGTGGTAATGAAAGTAATATTGTTTATATGTACTTTTATGTAAAATGTGCATATGTATAATTTGCTTAGCACAAGTCGTCACACCAAATTTGATTCTTTTAATGAGGGCTCCAATTTGGGTTTAGCTAAACTTAAAATCTTCAAATTTGAGTAAATAGGTTTGTAATTTAGGTAAATAAGAAGCAACTCATCATGGTCTGTTGGTTGGGAATTTTGATTATTGATTTAGAAGTCTTGAGTTCGAGTCTCGCATATGTGATATGTGTGAGTTTGTTTTAATTGGTCTGAATGTTCCAAAAAAATAAAATAATAAATAAGCTTTTATTTTGGGAAATTAAAGTTAGTGCTTGATATATCATGCAAAAATTATCTTGATCGGGCACAAATCTCGAGGCAAATCAAATTGGAAGCTTCAAAAATTAAATTTGGGATCATCTGAACTCCGATTTCAGCAAAATTATAGTCGAACTGAACGTCTCGGAAATACGAATCCAAAGACACCAAATTTGACTCAATCCGAGCCCAAATGAGTCCAAATTAAGGACCCAAAGCACTCTTGGAAAGTTCAACCATAATTTGAGTTACCAAACGGTTTCCAAACATAACCTGCTTATAGTTGAATCGAGCGGCTCAACGAGACGAATCCAACAAGCCCAAGATCTCCAAATTCTGACATCATTTAGACCTCTAAATGTTTGACGAACAATACAAGATCAAGGTATTCAATATCGACCGTCCATCCAATCACTCCCCATTTACCCTTGATCTCTCACCTATTTACGGGCCATGCCACTCCAAAAATCTATAAATATACCTCTCATTTCACCTGAAAGGGGACCCAAGCAAAAAGAAGAAGAAGAGATGAAAAAGAACTAAAAAGAAGAAGAATATGAGAGAAGAAACTCCTCCTCGACCATCGCCGGAATTCTGCCCAACTTCCAAATGACGCCGGAATTCTGCTTGACTTCCAAGTGACGCCGAAATTCTGCCCGACTTCCAAGCGACGTCGAAATTCTGCCCGACTTCCAAACGATGCCAGAATTCTATCCGACTTCTAAGCGATGCTGGAATTCTATCTGATCTCCAAGTAACGTCGGAACTCCGCCCGACGTTGTAACTGGATTTCAATTCAGAAGTGATTCATTGTAATATGATCGTCCTAAATTTTAAGGATGAGTCAGCCTCTTGTATCTCAAGCAAACACTAGTGAAACTTTTTTAACTGGGCCTGACCCCGTAGTTTTTTCCCTTTCTAGGGTTTCCACATAAAAATCCTTGTATTTTTATTTATCTTCTGTTTGTGTGCTGGATATCCGTACAACGCTGAGACTGATACTTTCTTACTCCATCGCCGCACATATTCTATCCCGCAACAGTGCTCAAACACACATAATACATAAGTGAGACTCGAACCCAAAATCTCTCAGCTCGGAGCTAAACTTCCAACCAAGAAACCAATGAGAGCTTGGATGGATAAATAAGCTCAAAAGAAAAAGAAATGGAAGCCTTATGAAAGATTTGGTTGATGGAGAGATGGTGGGGATGGTCCACAGAGGGCTCGCTGGCATTCACTTCTCTTCTGTGCTGGTTGAGCTCATGACGTGTTTAAGTTGTGCTTTTTCTGGAGAGCATATTGGCCAACCTGCACTATTTTTGCCTTCACCTAATTATTAGCCATTAATAATGTAGAGGCGACACTTTTTTGTTTCATTAAGTCAAATTATCACATAAATTTAGGTTTTTGTTTTTTTTTTTCAAAAGCCAAGCAATACAAATTATGAATAATTTGCGCAAAAAAAAAAAAAATCTTTATTCGATTGAAATCGGAAGAGTATTGAAGCAATTTGTGGAGAGAACAATTAGGAGAAGATATATTAATTAACTAAAATCTAATTAATCATAATGAGCTTAAACATTTTTTGCATTTATTTTGATATAAATACAGTATAAAAGTTAATTAATTTTTCAAATAGTACATATGTATCAAAATAAATTAAAAAATTAAAATTCATATTACTCATCCTTAATTACCAAAACTTGATCAGAATATTAAAACTAAATTTTCCCCATTATGCAATCAGCGCGTAACTGTAATAAACCACTAATCTCATTAATTAAAAAAAAAAGTTCAGAAAAAGGTTAGAATATCGTCATATAAATTGTACCATGATAGATCTTAAAGATTATTCGATTTATTTTTGTATTAGTGATTTATATTAATTTCAAAATGAATTAAACTATTTTCTTTAGCATAGGATTTAATATTTGTTTATCTATTTATTACTTCATTGAAATCACCCTTCATGATTTTTATTTATTTATTTTAAAAGCTACTATTATTTGAAATTTTTTATTTTATATGCCTTTTAATATCCTAAATTGAAAAAAAATATATCGGCTATTTTTTTTTTCTTAAAGGAAAATATACCCAAAAGTTTTATATTATTTAAGACAATCATCCATCTTGTATTCATGAACTGTATTTTGAAACCCATATCGAGGAAAGAATAATCCAAATTTGTTCAAATTTGTAGTTTAAATTGAAAATTAATTTAAACTCGATTCGAACACATTTGAAACAAGTTTAAACTTAGGTTAGTGAAGCAATGGAGTTGGCATATCATGACTCAAAATTTCATGACTAGAGATCGCTAGGGGCTCACGAATAGCACCGACGATCGGATGCTCATCGGCATCTTGGGATCAAAGAAACTCATTGGTGATATCATGCGTGAAGATAAATAATTACACAACATAACGGTGGAATATGAGAAGATTCTCGGAAGAGTATTGAAGCAATTTGTGGAGAGAACAATTAGGAGAAGATATATTAATTAACTAAAATCTAATTAATCATAATGAGCTTAAACATTTTTTGCATTTATTTTGATATAAATACAGTATAAAAGTTAATTAATTTTTCAAATAGTACATATATATCAAAATAAATTAAAAAATTAAAATTCATATTACTCATCCTTAATTACCAAAACTTGATCAGAATATTAAAACTAAATTTCTCCATTCTGCAATCAGCGCGTAACTGTAATAAACCACTAATCTCATTAATTAAAAAAAAAATTCAGAAAAAGGTTAGAATATCGTCATATAAATTGTACCATGATAGATCTTAAAGATTATTCGATTTATTTTTGTATTCGTGATGTATATGAATAATTTGTATTATATTAATTTCAAAATGAATTCAACTATTTTCTTTAGCATTGGATTTTATATTTGTTTATCTATTTACTTTATTGAAATCATCCTTCATGATTTTTATTTATTTATTTTAAAAGCTTCTATTATTTGAAATTTTTGATTTTATATGCCTTTTAATATCCTGAATTAAAAAAAAAATATCGGCTATTTTTTTCTTGAAGGAAAATATACCCAAAAGTTTTATATTATTTAAGACAATCATCCATCTTTTTTATTAAGCATTTCACATTTATAAAAAAAGAGGTAATTTGATCCAAAATAAATATTTGAGCATATTCAATAAAATATATTTTGATGTACAGTAATATTTTCTTTTTTCCATATAAATATAATTTAAGATCGCATTATTATTCAAATTTCTTTTTAAAATGTGAATAAAAGTATCATTATGTAACAATTTTTTTGTAGTTTATAATCACATTTTTCAAGAGTGTAATTATAGAGGTTGTAGCTAAAATATTTATGATTAAATATGACTCATTTAGCCACATTTTTTTATAAGAAAGAAGATATTTTTAGTTAGCCGTAAAATCACTAATCATATTAATTTTCCAATGGTGAACTATAACACAAGAGAATGTGAATAAAGATATTATTTGTTAAATTGCATGAAATATATAATAATTAACAAAAATATTTGTCAGTAATCCAAAAATTTTTAAAGATTTTGGGTGATAATTATGTCTATATTTTATTAAATATAAGCGGATTTTATCCATAAAAAGTTTAGCCTAACTTACCCATCATGTTCATAATTTAATCCCTTATTTTATGAATTATTTTGGGGTGAGATTGAAAGGGACGGTGCAAGCATGGGTGGATTCTCCTTGTAGTCAGGGTGAGCTATTATTCTGTGCAAACATCAGATGGTTCTCCCGTCCGGTTAAGTGCTCGGTACCGAGCTCTCTTACCGAGCTCGGTATCGAGCGCTGTATATTTTTTAGGTGACATTGCATATTTTTAGTAATCTCTGGACGCCCTATGGACTCCGCACAGAATAATAAATCTGTAGCCATGGTGGGGGAAGTGAATTAGAGGTTACTATGGCTAGCCATGAATCTTCATGACCTTTTTTAGTACAACATTCCCAATGCATGTGTGCATTCTACATCATATATTTATATTATGATACAAAAATATGAGCAGATAAAATCATGAAATAATTATATATGAACTACAAACTCATTACATATATGTGGTTCATGCTTCCTAGCATTTATTATTTATTTACTTATTACATGCATATTTATTAGGCAGCATAAAGAGAATATTGAACTTAAAATTTATGCATATATCATCTTTCATATTGGTTGACACATCTCTAAAATATTTATTCGATCAGCATTAATCTTGTTGTGGATTGGAATATTAATGGCGATAGAGAAATATAAAGTTTAATGTCCTAGCTTTATATGAATATTCAATACACAGACAAATAAATAGTTGGGGTGTAGCATTCATAAGAGACACTAGAGTTTTTACGTAGAAACCTCTAAAAATAGAAAAATGAAGGGACCTTACCCAGTTTAAATGAATCAACTAGAATTTGCATTTGATTACAAATGAGGCTCTTCCTAGGGAGAAAGGTCGTGGCTCGATGTAACAAATATACATCATATAGAGTGTATGACATGGTGGAAGTTAGAAGAATTAGTGTTGATATTTTCGTTTGGTCGGCAGGACCATAGTCGATGAGTGATGTAGGTCAAAAGGACCGTAGTAGAGCAACAGAGGTCAGAAAGATCATAGTTGGCGGATGATGGAGGTCAGAAAGATCATAGTTGGGTGACAGATGTTAGAAAGATCGTAGTCGGGTGATAGTGATCAAGGAGATAGTAGTCTATAGATGGTAGTCGAAGAGATTGTAGTCGATAGGAGACGGAGGTTGGAGAGACCGTATTTAGCGAGCGATGAAGGTCAAAATGACCGTAGTCGGGCGATGGTGGTTTGAAGGACCTTATCGACGGGCGATGATGGTCAGAAATAGCATTGTCTGGTGATGGAGGTCAAAAAGACCAAAGCCATGTGATAGTGATTAGAAGGATCATAGTCAAATGAAGTTAGTCGGGAGGAAATCAGGTGACAATCGGTGGTCGGGCATAAGTCCGACGATAATTGGTGATCAGGCGGAAGTCCGACGATGGTTGATGGATGGGTGAAAGTATGGTGATGGTCGATGGCTAAGCGTAAATCCTGCGTTAGTTGTTGGCCAGATAGAAGTCTGACGATGGTCGATGGTCGGGCTTAAATTCCACGTTAATTGGTGGTCGAGGCGAAAGTCTTATGACGGTCAATGGTCGGGCGGTGGTTAAGAAGTCTAGTGTCAAGAGAACTCTAAATTCTCTTCCATTCCTCTCTTCATTCTCTTCCTCCCTTCCTCCATCGTCCTCCCTCTTCCTCCCCTCAATCAAGATTGAGGGGTCTATTTATAATTTTTTGGGAGTGGTATGACGAGTAAATAGGGAGAATATCAAGGATATGTTGGGAGTGTTTTGAATGGACGACCGATATAGACTCCATTGATCATGGACCCATTTATCGAGCATTTAAGTGCCTTAATGAGGTTAGAATTTGACGATCTTGTGCTCGTTGGATTTTTCTTGTCCAGCCGCTTGATTTAATTGTAAGCATGTCACATTTGGATGTCATTTGTTTATCTAACTTATGGTTTGAACTGTCTATATATCAACTATATGTTTGCTAAAATTAGAATTTGGATGATACTGTATTTAATTTCAAAAGTTTTAAATTCAGATTTGCCTCGAAGGCAATGTTTAAATTGTAAACTTCCAAAATTAGACTCAATATCATTTTGTAATAAATGATTAATATGAATAATGGATTATTGAAAGCCACTTGTTCAAATAAATGATTAATATGAATAATGAAAATATATGATTGTCAGATAATGATTGATTGATTTGATTAATAGATAATATACGAAAGGATAAAAACACCACATTAAAACTGGATGATTTTTTTTATCTAAAATATTGACTACTATTATTTTTAATTTCTTTTCATTTTTTTTTAATTTCTTTCTTATTTTCAATAATTGACAACAGTCATTTACAACCATATAATTGACATCAAGAGCTGATTCATTGCATTATAGGAATTAAATAAACAATGAAAATGTAATTCACATTACTATATTAGTCAATATTTATAATCTATTTCTCAGATTTCAAAACGATATGTGCAATAGCCTTCATAGGCTACAAAAGAATATAAGTAAATTAGATGAACATAAAGAAAAATAAACTAGTAGTACATAAAAAAAACTATATATGCTATATGGATCCTCATATCATTGGATTCTTATATTTTTCTCAAAAATTATATAAAATCACGTAATGAGCATATATCCCGATAATAACTAAAATATTACAACTAAAATCAATGAAAGAAAAAAGAGAAACAATATATTATAAATTATAAAAGAAATATATGAATCAATATATGATATATGTATCAGTCACATGTGCCAAAATAAGTCATTTTGTCTTTATTATACAATCAATTTTATTCAACCATATCATTCTATCATTCTAGTTAGTCCATAAATGATAAAATATATTCTTGTATAAATGAGCAGAATGCTTGAGGCTTATATTCAAGAAATGAAATTTTTTAAAATTTATTGTTCACACAATTTTTTTATTATTTTTGAAAAATTAAAGCGAAGAAAAAGACCTAGCTAACTAGCTAATAACATATGTAATTTTTTTTCTGGAATAAAGAAGAAAAAATTACAATAAGTGACTCGAATCTATGCTTTCAAAGAAATAATCCTCAACAACATGGCAAATTATTACGTCAGGTGTCCGGATTCATCCGGACACTAATCCAGACGCGCCACATCACCCAAGTACATCGGGCCCCAATGTCTTTAGGTGACGTGGTGCGTCTAGATTGGATGTCCGAACGTCCGATGACCGGAAGTAATAATTCGCCCAACAACAGAGCCCTGAATCCTCTTACATCAACCCATGTACTTTGCCATGCATTCATGGCCAGCATACTAAGTGCCTGAATGTACATTACCAGCTTTGATCATGAGCTCGACACAATGGCTCCGTTATATGAAATATTTTATGTATTTTATGAGAAATTATTTTGTGCATATACTGGATCGTTCGGAGGCGAATCAGAATACGCCACATCATCAGGTACATGGCGATATACAACACAGATATACACGGAAAAAAAAGTTGCATGACCTGTCCTGATTTGCCTCTGGATGACGTCCGGTGTTCACATAAAATAATTTGTCCTACTTTATACCTTTAATTTGTTTCATTCCTATTGATCACAATACGAAATTCTTTTAATTTCGAAGACAAAGTTAATGGCCACTTACTTTAAATTCCACCGATACATCATGTCTGTCACCATATATATAATTATCTAAATTTCTCCAAAGTGGGTCCAATCCATGTGGCCTTTGTTGAAAATTGTTTTTGTTGTTGATGATGACTACAGTGCATTTATCACAGTATTTTGTTTGCAGTTCAAAAATGTTAAATAAGGAAATACTATAGGAAAGATTTCATGGCGGCCCTTTCGTTCAGAAAATGTTCTAAAAATTCGTAGGTAATGTCTGCCAGAACTATGTCGCTGGAAATCCGTCAGGAAAATTATCAGAACTATTTCGTCGGAAATTCATCAGAAATTTCTTTTAAAATCAGTGTTTTTTGGGTAGTGAATTATGAACTCCAACATTATATAATTAACGATTCAAAGTCCGAGCTCTTTGCATTTTGCATAAAGGGTTGAGAGTCTGGCGTTTGGTGAAAGCTCTTAGTTTTGGGTTATTTAATTTTTCCAAAAGATAGATCAGCTGCTCACTGACCAGTTGAAATCAGAGAAGAGAAAAGAAGAAAAAGGACAGGAGATATATATACTACAAAAAAAAAGGTTTTCGCAACACTAAATTTAAGCTTTCCCGGCGGTTATAACCCCCACTAAATTTCTTGCAGGGGTTCTAAAACTGCTAGAAAACCATCGTATTTGCTCTCCGCTGCAAAGATCTTCCATGGCGGTTTAAGACCGCTGGGGTAGATTTGTTATACAAGCGGTTTTAACAGCCAAAAAAAGCTATAATTTAAAAAAAAACAATATTTCTGTTGTTTTTGATTCTCACCGAATTAATATATAGACCATGTTTCAACAAAGTTAGAGCTGCTCACTATGCAACATTCTGATAAGAATTAATAGGAAGAAGAATAAATGACTTTTTCTAAAGCAACCTTCTAACTCTTATATTTATACTTTATTTAGAATAACTTTTTAATTGTTTTCTAATACAGTTTTTTAATGCATAAATTTTTTAAACTATAATTTTTTTACTAGAAAACTGCTTTAAAAATTCAATAAGAAAGAAAGCCATCTCAAACTAGATTAATTATTAAATGCGGACGCCGAATGTTATCCGGAGACCAATCAGAATGTGTCACATCACCTCTTTGCTCGGTGCTACTCAGTACCACTCGGTACCTCGACTCGGTACTGCTGATGTGACGGGTTCTGATTGGTCTCCGGACAGTGTTCTAAGTCCGGCCTCCCTACGAATTAATTTCTCCTCAACCTAAGCCTTAATACCATAAAAGCTTAAATTTTAAAAATCCTGAAACTTTGTACTGGAGCATGACAAACATCGTTCGTATAAGGTGACGTAATTTAAGTGGATAATGTGAATGCTTCCTGTAAAACTTAGGCTCCCTGCCTCCATCATAGTTCATAAAGTTTTTTTCTGATCCAGCTTGTATAGTATTTCGATCATGCATGATCTCCTCAAGATAAGCCAAAAGGATATATATGTATCATGATGAAGCAGTTGCAGCTAGTAATTTCAAACATTCCTTCTTTATGAGAGATTATTAGGTGCGGAGTGCGGACGGGGAGAACCGTCCGCACAAATCTTATTCCGCGCTAGGTACCAACACTCGATACACGTTGGATACCGCTGGGTACCGCTAGGTATCCATATTTATAAGAATGATACACACTCCACACCTAATAATTTTTCCTTCTTTATAGAGTCTCCACCAGCTGGAAGTGCAAAGATTCCTTCGTGCTGATCCAAGCAAAGGTCATGAGAAAACAATGGGTAACATGCATGCAAAAATGGGATGTGCGTTACAGCAGAAGCGCAGAAATAAAGGTGAGGGAGGAGGAATAGCTACGCGCCTACGCGTAGGGATTTCTTTTTGAGAGATTTTTTTTTTCTTTAGAAAAATATATTGATAAATGCTTTATTTGTTCACTGATCAAATTATTTTATATATTTTCTGTGCTCTTTTTATGATAATTGATATGTCATAGTAAAATTATTTTCATCGGGCATGAATCTCAATACAAATATGAGTAGGAAGTTTTCAAAATTAAATTAGAGATCATTCGAGTTATGATTTCAACAAGCTTATAGTTGAATTGAGCATCTCAAGGAGTCAAACCCAACACCACCAAATTTGATCTAATCCGAGCCCTTATGGGTCCAAATCAAATAACCACAAAGCATATTGGGAAGCTTCAGAGTATAATTGTATGATAAAATGGTATCCAAATGGTACATGCTTATAGTCAAATCGAGCTGCTCAACAAGACAAATTTAATGAGCTTAAGATCGTAAAATTCTTACATTATTAAGCACTTAAATGCTTGATAAACGATCCAAGATCGAGGGAGTTCATATATATCGATCGTCTATTGAAACAATACTCCCAACTTGTCATTTATCTTATACCTATTTACGAGGCATGTCATTCCAAAAAAATTATAGATAGACTCAGAATTTTTCACTTGAAAGAAAAGAAGCAGGAGAAAGAGGATAAGAGCTATGGATCTTGAAGAATCCTAGAGCTCCTACCAAGCACCAATACTGCCGATGAATTTGCGCCACTAGGCCACCGCTAATGAACCTCTGGCCGACAATGACCGCCTATACCCTCCATATGGAATCCACTAACGGTCCCTCTAACCTTCGTCATCCGTCGACTACAATCCCTTCGACCTCCACCGCCCGCCAACTATGATCCTTCCAACCTTCGTTGTCGCCCGTCGACTACGCAGTGCCCCTCTGATCGCCACCATGGCCTGCCGACTATTGTCCAATCTAACAACCATCGCTTGTCAATTATGACCCCTCTGACCTTCATCGATCCCCGACTATGATCCTTCCTAACACCGTAGCCCGACTACGACCTCTTTGACCTTTTTCGCTCGCCGATTACAGTCACTCCGACCTTCACCACCTAATTGCGATAATTCCAACTACAATTGTCCGACTATATTCCTTTCAACCATCATTGCTGGACTACAGTCCTTCCGGCCTCCCACTGGCTACGGTCCCTCTTACCACCATCCCTTGAGTACGGTCCTTTCGACCTGTGTTGCTCGTTGAATACCATCCCTCCGACCCCCATCATTAAACTATAATTCTTCTTACCTCTGTCACTTGCTAACTATGATCCATTCGACTTTTGTTGCATGACAACAACCCTACCAGCTAAACGAGCAGACCAACATTCTCTTAAGAGCAACTATGATATCATTTTCCAACTATGTAATGTGAGGTACATAATGTATATTTGTTATTGAGCCAATGCCCTCCTCCGAGGAGAGGCATTATGTAAAAATATTTGTGTCTCATATTAGTTTCACACCCCTCTCTGTTATATGTGTGTGTTGGATTTTCGTTTAATGATCAAATGTTAAACTCTTTATCTCTCTACTGTCGTAAATGTTTCAAATCACAACAATAATATTGACTTACAATTCTCTGTCTTATAATTATTTAAGAACGTGTTGATATGTGACGAGTGCAATGCATTGACATAAAATCTCATGCTGGCTTACAATGATAATGTGGCACATAGTATTCACTACTCGATCGCCAAGCAACCGCTTACAACGTATGTGGGATATGCCCATGGTGCTATTATTCTTACATGCAGCCCATGCATTATGTAAAATTGACCGATCATATATAGCTCTTATAAAAAAATCACGAAGCTCATTTTGATCTCTTAGGTGAACTGAACTTCATGACAATATTAACCTTATAATGACATGAAAGGTGGTTTGATTCTAATCCAATTGAGTCCAAATCATGCACATAAATATAGTTGAAAACTTCAAAATATTAATTTAATGAATTACAAACGATAACCAAATCTTAAATGCTTATAAATAAATCGTACAGCTCCACAAAATGAATCATTCAATTATGAGATCATTAGAGTAATTAAATGTTGAATAATCAATCCATTATTAAGGATTCAATAAGAGTTTTTTGATGGAATGTTATGATTTTTTATCAGATTGACAAAAAAAAATACAAAATGCTTATAGTCTATAGCAGTTTCATCCGGTGTTCGACGTCGTCGACGTATCACAACTACTCATTGCCATTGTCTGACTGATGTCGTCTAACCTTTTTATTTGTCCATCGTCTTTGGCTATTACAGTCCATTGATCCCCATCATCCAAACGTCATTGTCCAACCATCATCATCTGACTACTGTATTTAATATCATTGTCTTCGAACCAATTTTGCATGATTGATATAGTATGCTATTACCCATATAATACTTCTCTCATAATATAAACTGCAACTACTTGAGATCAAGCAAATGCTCCAAACTTTGGTCCTTGTAGGTAAAATGAATTTTCATAATTTTAAAAATATAGTAAATTATTTCTACTTTGATCAAATTTCATGATTTTTTATATTTCTGAAATTTTTGAAACTTATTTTTTAAATGAGTTTTAAAATATAGAAAAATTCAAATATTTTAATCGATTTAAATTATCATTATTTTTCATTTTTTTGTTGTTGCCATCAAAAAAATAGTGACTCAAATAAAAAAATATTATACCCGACCAAAACTTGCCCCATGGGCACACCACAATGCCTAACCATTCCATTTAAGCCAATTCAAGCAGTAAGAGCATATCTTTAGAGCTCCACTAAGCGGCTCTCAACTCTATAAATACCCAGCTCAACTCGCCTCCATTGTCCCAAGCTCAACAGCATCCACAAAGTCCTTCTCATGGCTTCTTCTAGGGTTCTTGTAGTTCCATTACTACTGCTTCTATGCTTGGTAGCCTGCTCTTCAGCGGCCAGGACCCTCTTTACACTAGAAGGACTACCCTACGGAACCGGCCATGGTGTTGGCGGCGGTTACGGTGCCGGTGGCGGAGCTGCTGGTGGAGGTGGAGGGGGCGGAGGCTCCGGCGGGGGATATGGATCCGCCGGAGAGCAATATGGCCCTGGCTATGGCATTAGCATTGGTGACCATGGCTCTGGCTATGGCGGAGGGAGCGGCGGCGGCTCAGGTGGTGGCTACGGTGGCGTGCCGGCACACGGTGGAGGGTCGGGTGGCGGTGGAGGAATCGGAGGTGGTGGTGGGTACGGCGCCGGTGGCGATCATGGAATTGGCTATGGTGGCGGAGGAGGAAGCGGAGGGGGAGGTGGTTATGGAGCCGGCGGCGATCACGGTGTTGGCTATGGAAGTGGAGGAGGGACCGGTGGGGGAGGCGGATATGGAGCTGGCAGCGATCACGGTGTCGGCTATGGGAGTGGAGGAGGTGCCGGTGAGGGCGGTGGGTACGGCGCCGGTGGCGACCATGGCGGAGGCTATGGAGGCGGAGGTGGTCATGGCGGCGGTGGCGGAAGCGGATATGGAGGGGAAAACGGAGGTGGAAATGGAAGTGGAGGAGGCTCAGGTGGCGGTGGTGGGTATGGTGGTGGCGCCGGCGGCGAACATGGAGGTGGGTATGGTGGTGGGGGTGGGAGCGGTGGTGGAGGGGGATATGGAGTTGGAGGAGATCATGGAGGAGGTTATGGCGGTGGTGGCGGCTCCGGAGGTGGAGCTGGTGGTGGCGGACACAGTGGTTCCGGCGGCGGCGGACTTGGCGGGGGCTATGGCGGCGGTGCGGGCGGCGGATATGGTGCTGCTGAGAAATACGCACCATGAGAAGCAAAAATTTCATAACTGAGGCTCCGTAGCTTCCACTACGTAATATTATTTCCGTAATGATATGCATTGTGCTCTATATATCTATGGTTTTATCGTCTCTGAAATATTATAATTACGTACCTTTGAGGAACTCCTAATTCGAGGCGTAACGGAGTTCCATATGGCTTTATGATTTTTATGATCATTTACTAATATAAGTCTCCTTTCTTAATATATTTAATGACTTGATCTGTTTTTTAATCACTACTATAATAGTATTTCATCTATAAACTTTACATATGATCTACATAAAATATTTGATAGAATTTCATTATAGTCGTGGGAGAATTGATCTAAGGTCTTTTAGTTGCACTACCAAAACTCTTGGTATGAGAAAGCACAACATAGCAGTGGTTTTTAAATTATCATTAAGGCTTCGTTTGGGACAATTTTATTTCTGCATCTTAAAGTAATTTTTTAGTATAAAAAATTCTATTTTTAAAATAGAAAGCTGTTTAAGAAAATAATATTATTAAATATTAAAACTTGCGGCAGTTTAAGGCTTAGTTTGAAACGGCTTTTTTATTTCTTCTTAAAATAGCTTTTTAGTTTAAAAATTAAAATTTTTATACTAAAAATCTACTTTAAGAAGAAGTAGAAAAGCCGTCCAAAACGAAATCTAAGATTCCATTTGGGACAACTTTTCTTAGGCTTCGTTTGGGATGGCTTTTTCATTGCTTCTGAAAACATAATTTTAGTTTAAAAATTAAAAAAATTTAAACTAAAACTCCCTTTTAAGAAGCAAGGAAAAAGCCGTCCCAAACGAAGCCTTAATGCTTTCTAAAGTAATTTTTTAGTTTTAAAATTTCAAGTTCAAAATGATTTATACTAACAAGTTGCTTTATAAAGTAGTAAGAAAACTATCCCAAGTAAAATTTAAATCATTATTTTGTTCAATATAGTGGTTTACGTTGTAACTAGACAACTCTTATAAAAAATATTTCGCAGCGAAAATCAAATACAGTGATATTTTGGTGGTTTGTAATTCATTGTAAGTATTTTTTTCAGCGATTTTAACAGCTGCTATAACTACAATTAAGCGCTCCAAAATCTCTAATTACTTGGTAGTGCTATGAAATCATTTATTTTAGAGGCATGCTATATATGCCCATGGGGAAGTCAATGTTTAAAAAGAGGTTGATTTTCTTGTTTATTATGTCCCCAAATTATCTGTAAAGAAAATAAAACGAATTTAATTTCGTATCTCCTTTGGGCTTAAATATCAAGAAATACTTATTATATATTTTGTCTTTTAACTAACGTATATTATTTATTAAATCTTTTTAATTAATTTGAAACTTTTAACTATGAGAGGGGAAGTGGAGTTAGGCTTGAGATGAAATAGACTTCTCAACATATTATGGCTTCGTTGGGAAATTTTTTAATTAAAAATGTATTAAGCGTCTAAATATGTGAAAAAAAATTAAAATTAAGCAAAGTCGATTTATACCTTAGTCAAACTATTGACGTAGCTTGATGACTTGGCAGGGTGTAAACTGCCTAATAAACGGGCCACTTTGACCTTGCTAAATGCAATCCAGTCAACCCCCCCTTTTTTTTTTTTTTGCAAATTTTTTGTGTTCTAGTGAGGTAAAATGAAATGTTGTTATTTTTGTGAGAAATTTTTTTTTTCATTTCTTTTATCGACATAGAAAGATGTTATGTTGGAAGTAATTTAGTAAATCTTGGCATTTTTGTTAGAAGTATTTTGGAAAAACAAAATTATGTTAGAATTAATTTTGTTTGAAGCGTTTTTGTTCTAATGATATAGAATTTCTTGTAAAAAAAATTTGATGGAGAATTTCTTTTAAAAATATTTCCCTAAAAGAAATGAAGAAAATTTTGTGAAATTTAATCAAAAAAATTTTGTTCTAGTGATGTTGATTTGTTATAGTGATGGACAATTTGTTATAAAAAAATCACTAAAATTAAATATATTTTTATTCAAATTGCTTTTCATGTCATTTTTATATTTTTAGAACCTAAATTTAATTTAATTTTTTTGTAGTAATGAGCATGATGTGTACGATTTGACCAATTTGTAGTAGCGAAATGGTCAACATTTAAATGAAAGTTTTAACTCGCACTGAAAATCTAGCCAGCTAGTCGTATCAAAAAAATTTCTGCTTGCACCTCCATTAGCATATGAATATATAATAGTAGGTTAATAAATACTCCTATAGAATATGAAGCCAAACTAATGAAATGTATGATGAAGAGGAAATAATTTATGTAGCACTTTTTAAAAAGTCCACTTAGCTTGCATTTTTGCGCTTGTTTGCATCATAAGGCTTGGTATTCAACTATTCATTATGTTATTGGACTTGTTAGTCACTACACAAAGAGTCCAACAAACACCTACTTAAATATCTTTAAGAGACCTTACACTCTATCAAAGGTACAAATGACTTTCACTTACTCCCTTATCTAACGATTTCAACCTTGTAGGATATAATGACAATGACTGAGCCAGAGACATGGATGATAGAGTACCATTGGGTTTGTGTTTTTCATGGCAGACATTGCTTTCACCTAGATGCAAAAGGGATAATTGATTGTTACTCTTTCTATTTTTAAAGTCTATGCAGTCATAATCTCATGTGTTTGTCATGTAATTTGACTTTGAAACTTGTTAAAGGAATAAATTTATCATAATATCAAGAGACAATAAAGATTCATATCGAGAGCAAGTCAACAATAGTGCCAGCTAAAAAAATAATTTTTAATCATAGAAACATGCACATCAATACATACTAGCACTACATTAGAGAATCCATCACAAGAAAAAAATATAAGTAGTGCATGTGAAGTTGCAAAATCAAGTAATAGATATTTTCATCAAATTACTTAAGGTTTTTTCATGTACAATGCTAGATTTAATAATTTCTAGATTTTTTTTCATTTTGATTCCAAAAATTGCAAGTTCTACTTTGGAAAAACCTTCATCACTAATACCTTCACTTTCTTCTCTTTTTTTTTTGGGACATTTAGGTCATTTAAGGCAAACTCACACACACAACGCATACGCATAGACTCGAATCTTGGACCTCTTAGTTGGAAGCCTAAGCTCTCAACCAATAGGCCAAGGAGAGTTGTGTACTTTCTTCTCATTCAATTGCATTAAAAGAATCTATAAAATACAAGCCGTACAATTATTATTAAAGAAATTCATATTTATTAATTAATTATAAATAATAGCACTACTATAAAATTAATATCATTATTATGAACTATTTCTTTAATTAATACATGAGTTATAAAAGGAGAGTAAAGTGACAAATGGCGTGAAAGGAGCTATATTGATTATTGATCTAAAACACGAAAATAGCATATTGGAAATACTTCCAACATAAAGTAAATTTAGGAAAGAAGAGAAGTGTAAGAGAAAATACGAGAAAACTAAAAGCAAGGATGTTGTTTTCATGGAGGACTTTGAGAGGCAAATATGTTTTAGAAGTTTTACTTTTCAAAAGATAAGATATTATTCTCCTGCCTTAGAATTCATGTAGTTTTTATCTTGCATGATGTTTTAGAAGATGACTGTGATGGAGAATAATGAAGAAAGAGAAGAGTACTGGCTACATTACAAGATAACCTATAGACTACATCCACGTTACCTATACAGAAATTACAAATACAGAAATATTTATTTAGTATGCTCTAATATACCCTTGCAAACTGATGGTGCTTGAGTAACCGTTAGTTTGGGTCGTAGTTGATGAAACCTTGGTGTAGAGAGATTTGGTGAAGTTGTCGGTCACTTGATCAATCGTACTGATAGGAAGAAGACGAATACTTTGAGTTTGCATGTGATTCTATATGAATTTCTGATCTATTTCAATATGCTTCGTACGCACATGAAAGCATGATTATTGGTTAAAGCTATTGCAGAGGTGTTGTAACAGTACATATATGTAGGAGAGTTTTATGGTATGCCAAATTATGTTAGAAGTCTTCAAATCCAAATGATATCCTAAGTTAAAGCTACAAGTGTACGATATTCAGATTCTGTTGAAGATCTAGACACGGTATGTTACTTTTTAACGGTCCATGAGATAATCGTTTCTCCCATAAAAGAACAGTAACCCGATGTTGATTTCTGAGATATAGGATTGCCGGCCCAGTCAGCATCTGAAAAGGATTTAAGGACAAGATTAATTTTAGTAATAGGTATACCATAGTCAAGCGTATCTTTAATGTAGCGTAGAAGTCTTTTGAGTAGAAAGAAATGTTGAGGGAGTGGATTGTGAATATGCTGAGATGATAAGTTGACGCTATAGGCAATATCCAGACGAGTAAGCGTCAAATATTGAAGAGATCCTATAAGTCGTCTGTAGATAGCAGGATTGGTAAGTATAGAGTCTTCCTTAAAGGTAACTGGGAGCTTTGTACATGTTGGATTTGATAGAGAATTGCAAATCGTGAGTTTTGCATGTTGGAGAATATATTTAGCATATTTTGTTGAGATAGAAAATATTGCTATTTGATGTGAGCTATTTTTATGCCGAGAAATTCATTTGCCTCTCCAAGATGTTTCATTATAAATTTATTGTCTAGTTGATCCAAGATTTTTGTGATGCCGTCTTGATTATTGTCTATTATTAGGATATCGTCAACATACATGAGTAAGAATATTTGAATATTTGATTGACGAAGGATTATAAGAGATTGATCTGATTGATTATGCGATAATCCCAATGACACCAGATATGAAGTAAATGTATGGTTGTATCATATAAACTGTTTGAAAAAGAGTTCCATGTAGAAAAGCATTTGCGACATCCAATTGCTGAACTGGCCAGTTATTATATAGTGCAATTGTCAAAAGTATATGAATTGTAAGTAATTTAGCAACTAGGTTGAATGTCTCTGAATAGTCCATGTCATATTCTTGATGATTTTCCTATGCGACTAGATGAGCTTTGTGAGTGGCAACCGAACCATTAGCGTGAATTTTTGTACGACATGTCCACCTGCAACCTAAAACAGATTAGTCAGAAGGTGGTTTGACAAGACTCAATGTTCCTTGCTTTTGGAGTGCAAGGAACTCATTTGCCATGGCTTTACACCATTCAAGGTGTTTCATGCCTTCTGTGTATGATGTAGGATCAAGAATTGAATCATGAGTATTTTGATGGTGAAACAGATTTAATATGATAGTAGGTTTACCCATCTTTTGCCTAGTAACCAACAGATGTGACGGTATGAGAGTTTGAGAGGGTAATAGAGGTGGCCCTGATTGAGTGAGAAGGTGAGAAGGTGAGAAGGTGATATGGTTTTATAATTGATGTGAACGAAGGACTTTATATTTTAGTTGAGTATATATATATTAATTTGTTGATTTAGGCTCTGTTTGTGACATTTTTCTTACTACTTAAAAAAAAACATTTTAGTTTTGTTGCATTCTGAAATATTTGTGGTTGTAGAGAGATATAAAGTTTAGCGTCCTAGATTTGTATGAAAATTTATCACATAGACATAATAGAGAATATGGGTGCAACATTCATAAGAGACACCAATATTTTTACATAGAAAATCCTGAAAAAGGGAAAAATTACAGGTCTTGCCTAGCTTGAATGAATCCACTAATGTTTGTAGTTACTTACAAATGATGCTCTTCCACATAGTAGGATAATGGTTTAATATAGTAAATACACATTATATAAAACATATTAAACATAACAATTGTACGTAAGAGAGTGTTGACATGTTTGTTTAGTTGGTAGGATCATAATCGGCAGGTGATAATGATCGGAAGGACTGTAGTAGATGTCGAAAGTGGTCGAAGAGACAGTTGTTGATGGACATTGATTGTTGTCCGAAGGATCATAATCGGTGCGTGGAGGTGGTTGGATGGACCGTAGTTGACGAACGATGGTGGTCGGAGGGACTGTAGTCAGTGAGTGACAGTGGTCGACAAGAATCGGCTGTAGCAGAGTCGGATGATGGGAGCAAGAGAGCTATTTAGTTTTCTCCTTTTTTCCTATGCTCCGGCTCCCCTCATGTGAAGAATGAGGGGTTATTTATAATTTGTTGGGAGTGACATTAGTAGTAAATATGGAGAAAATCAAGAGTAGGTTGAGAATGTTCCATCAGACAACTGATATTGTCTCCCTTTGTTATAAAGTATTTATAAAGCATTTAAGTGCCTTAATGATATCAGAATTAAGTGATCTTGGGCTTGCTGGATTTGTCTTGTCGAGCCGCTTGATTCGACTATAAGCATGACATATTTGAGTATCATATAGTCATCCAATTAATGCTTTGAAACTTCCAAGAATGCTTTGATCTTTTGGTTTGCGCTCATTTGGGCTCGGATTGAACTGAATTTTATGTCATTGGGTTTGTCTAATTGAGATGTTTAATTTGGCTATAAGTTTGTTAAAATCGGAGTTCAAATGTTCTCGAATTTTAATTTAAAAGTTTAGAATACAAGATTGCTTTGAGATTCGTGCCTGATCAAAACTACTTTTGGTGATGTATCATTATAAATTTTTATACAAACAAACTGCCTTAAAAAGCAGTAAAAAGTAGTCTCAAACAAAACCTTAATATGTCTCTATATATGATTATGATGATATGATTTTGAAGGAAAGACTAAGTGTTTATGGTGATATGAATGTTGATAAATAAAAAAAATGAATTATGTTTTTCTAATATTACTCGACCCCATCTTTGTGTAATCTACTAAAAAGCAAAGATTATGTAAGCTAGGATGTGAAGCTGGTGAAAGACCTCACTACGGAGATTGGAGACATTCGATGATTAAAAATGTTACAAATATCAAAAGGCCTTAATTTAAATATTTCTATCTTTTGAGTTTGAACCACATGATTAATTATTCTACGTACGTAGATGCCGAACTTCGTCCGGAGACAAATTAGAATGCGTCACGTCATCCCTTTGTTGTGTACCGTGGTTCGGCATTGCTTGATGCCGCTCGTTTCCACTGACGTGGCTGCACCTGATTCATCTTCGGACATAGAGCTACGCCCGGCCTTCACACAAAATAATTTCTCGAACCATACAGAGATTGTTGAGCACAGATTGAGCAATAGCGAATTACCCACCTAAAACAAAGCAGATTTGTGTTATAGAATGAATAATAAATCGTTAATATATGTCACTTAAATTTGATAATCTTAGATAAATAAGTATCTCCGTTAACTACTCTGGCAGATCCTTTCACAAATAATTCTCTACCTTAGACCGGATGAATATTTATTTTTAGATTAGTAGCTGAACAAATTACACTAGCCCAAACAAAAGTTATAAGCAGGACAAATCCGTAAAATACATTAATGGAGGGGGGTGGGGTGAAATAAAATCGAAAAAAAAATAAGAATGCAGAAAACCACACGATACCAAGTCGGAAATGCGAAGGCGATCAGTGACAAATCCCATTTCCCAATTAACTAATCCATTGCTGAAGAGACGAAGATCCGAATCTGATCAAGGAATGTGATGTCCTGCGGCCTATCCTTCCGCTTAACGTACCCAATCGCCTCATCGGAACTATAAGCGCAGAATCCCTTCTCCCCATTCCTCTTCCACATCTCCTCGCCAAAGCTCCGATGCGCGAAGTAAGCTTCCGCCTCCACGACCAACCCCGTTTCCTCCTCCCCCTCGCCGCCGGTCAGGAGATGAACAATGATGGGGAGTCTCTCGTAGTGACCATGGGAGATGCCCTCGAGCTCGTCCAGGCGAGAGACCGCACGGCGGGAGACGGCGTAGAGCTCGCCGCTGACGCGCTCGCCAGAGCCGGGAATATTGATGAGGAAGGGGACGCCGTAAGGACCGCATACGAGGGGGAATCGATCGGCGGTATGGCCGTTGCCGAGGAAGGCAGCATCGCCGGCTAGGATCATATCGTGAATCAGCCCGTGGTTGGAGAATCCTCGTTTCAGCGTACCGTAAGTAAAGATTATCGCTCGATCTTTGTCAGCTATTGTTGCCCCCATCCTTAATCTCTTTCCTTGATGTTAGATTGCCGTCGGCTATCCTATACCTTTGATGGATGCAGAGCTTTTATTTTATTTTTGGAGGTTTCGGGTAAGGGTGGAGATTTATGAAAGGTGGGGATTTAAATTAGCGGGGGTGGAAGGGACATGATTGCAAAAGCCTATCAAGCTACGGCTGGAAATACGTCCACTAACTTGAATATTTTTTGTCGTTCAGTGGCTATGATCAATGCCTTCGTAGAAAATTTTGGGTAAAACTGCGTTGGTTGGTCCCACTTTCCAAGCCTGGGTCAATTATTGATTGCCCGCTTGTTTAGGGATTTATTTGCACCGTTTAAGCTAATCGTAGGGTTGGGTTTATGGCTATTTTTTATCATTTTATTTTTTATGTTACTATTCTTTCTTTCTTTCTTTCTTTTTTTTTTTTTTTTTTTTTTTTTTTTTTTTGGAGAAAATTTAGTAATTGAGGCTCAATCTCATTGATTATAAAATAAGTTACAGTTGTAAGATCAGAGAGAGTTGCAAAAATCCTATACAATGAGGATAACATCTTAGTAATCTAATGAAAAAGAAAACTCCTATATGAGTAAGAAGGCAGAGAAAGGAGATCAAATACAAGTGACCGGGCTCGAGTTCGGAACATTGCAAATTAAATGATTACAAATACTCATCCCACGGTTATTGAGAACGATCTGGTGGAAATTGGAGAGTATTGAAGATCAAAAGGAGATTTATCTTGCTTGTGTGTGAAGAAATTTTCATGCAAGATGGATAGAGATCTCATCATTGTCTAGCAAGAAATCTCAAATAGAATGGATCTTGGTAAAAGCAGTAAAAAAATAACTCCAAAAATGAATCATAAAACCATGGTCTATATTTAATAGTATTTTTTTAATCCAAAAACCTTTGAATTCACAGCCTTTGAATTTTGTATAATATAGGTGAAAATGGCAATATTATTGACAAATCTCCTGTCATGTATTTCACATTATATGTGATAAACTAGGTAAAAGAAATTTTAATAATATTAGAGGTTGCCATCATATCATAGATATAAGAGAGAGCATGATAGAGGTTGGTCTAAATAGAAAAAAGGAGCTCCAGAGCAAGCATATAGTGGAAGATAGAAAATGAATGAGCAATGAGAAAACATGTGATTTTTAAGTTCATGAAGATCATTGCAGAAACTACAAACCAATTGAACCTTGATGCTATGAGCATGAAGCATAGCCTCACTTCATAGTCCATTCATCATGTAAATATAGGCAAAATATGATTCTCTTAAAGCATAGAGTTCAAGCCAGGTATACGAATGCTAGTCCACTTTCACAACATTAATGTAGAATGCTTTAAGAAAATCTTTAAAAGAAGGGTTAGATTACCATCCCACACCAAAGAGTCCCTGCTCTCAAAAGTGAGGTTTATCAAAGCAATGGTGTTAAATATTGCAGTGTAATCCCAATTGCAATTGACAATAATTGTGCTTAGGGGAGAATTAGAAAGTAGGTGTAGAGAAGAAAAACTCCCATATCAAAGTGTTTCACATGGGTCTCAAAATATGATAATGCAGTGATCATTACTACTAATGTATGAAATTTAGCCGTAAAAAAGGAAGCAACTTCATTAAGTTTTTTTTCTCCAAAAAGGGAAGTCTTGAGCATGAGAATTTTTTCATAAAGAGTAGTGTTTAGCACACCACCATTTAGAGGTAAGTCCTGATGACTTTGAAAATCTTCAAAAGAGTGCATACATACATACATACATATCTTTGAATGATGTTCATAGGTGGAGATATTTTTGGAGGTTTTAGTTTTGAATGATGATCAGAACATCTGCATAAATCATATATGAGAAATCATGGTTCTCAAGAGTAACATCAACATAATCACTTGAGACAATTTACCAATCAAAGAGATTATAAAGAGCTTGCATCACAACGTAGAAGAGGTATGTATATAGATAACATCATTATTTAAGTCCATAAGTGGAATTAATGAAACCTACCAAGGAACAATTGATACAAATATAGTGGGCATCCTCAATACAAACTCTAATCCAATCAATAAAAAAGGGGAACGCTTTTCTTACTCAATTTGTAGAGGAGGAAGTACCTAATAGTGTGAAATGCCTTTATGATATATGACTTAGCATAAAATAACATCTCCATATCTTTTATTATATAATTCATGTAGAATCTCATAAGCTAGAATAATATTCAACAACAACAACAACAACATCAAGCCTTTATCCCACTACGTGGGGACGGCTACATGAATCCTTTTTCTCCATTGTGTCCTATTAAAAGTCAAATTCTCGTTTAAATCTAATAAAGAAAGGTCATTCCTATAAGCTAGAATAATATTATCAATGAATATTTTATTTTGAAGAAAACCCTCTTGATTAGGGTGAATAATTAAAGGCACAACAAATTTTAGGCGGTTGGCAAGAATTTTAATCACAATATCATATAATGTGTTGTATAGAGATTTATGTTTGAAATATGAAAAAGTGTAGAAATATTAGTTCTTGGGAATTAGTGCAATGCTCATGGCCTTCATATTTCTAGTTTTTTTTTTGTATGCAAAATGTGGTGATCAATTGAGTAGACTTCACTTCCAATGACCTCCAAAAATTTAGCCAAGAATTCAAAAGCAAACCATCAGACTAAGGATCCATATTCGTAGTAGTATAGAACATTACATTTTAGTATCTTCATTGTTGCTTGGTGCATCAAAATTAGCTAGAGGGTTAAGAGGTATAGTATTGCCCACAGAAAGATCAAAAGAAGGATTGCTAGAGGTGTTTCTAGTGTTGAAGAGATCCTTAAAGTGGAGAATGACATTATTAACAATGCCTGGAGAAAAGCACAGTTCCATAAGAGGTGAAAGTTTCTCTAATGAAGTTATAATTCTTCCTTCCCTTTAGCTTACCATATAAGAATTGGAGGTCGTCATCCTCACGCTTCACAAGAAAGCCATTCAGCCTTGGCCCTTCGAATTTTCCTAAATACCCAAAAGTAAGAATTAATAAGTTTATCACTAATAGCTTTATCCTTCGAATTAATGAGAGGATCTTGAGGTTGCAAATCCAACAGTTGATTGGTGTACATTAGTTTTGTAATTCTCATATCCCTTTAAGAAGTCGAGAAAAATATGAGACTGCATTTAAAAGACCAAGATGTAGTTCTTTATATATATATATTATATATATAGAAATAATTTTAATAGTAGCAGACATATTGGCATCTAAAATCTTTAAAAATAAGGTTCGGAGTTAATTGTAAAGGTTTCATTACTCTGTCTTCTATTAACGTTCCTTGATAGTTGCATTGCTTTTGAAATTTTTGTATTCTTCCAGGTTCAAAATAATTGATCGTCGTTATAGTTCTGAAGTATCTGATAGATTGTTGAAGAGAATTAGAGAAATAATAGATTCTGAAACTGTGATGATTAAAGTAAATGACTTTTCTGATAGGATACACTAGTAGAAATAGAAGAAAACTGGGCTGAATTTGGAATTTCAGCAAATTGCAAATAGAAATAGAAAAGAAAACTTGTATCCAAACACTTCAGAAACCTTTGAATTGATGAAAGATGGATGAACACAGACAAGATACAATCGATCTTTAATTTGAGAGGAAGATCCGGCTCTCCCAATCTCTAGACAAACAGCGAAGAACACACTAAATTCAGCAAAAACATTCGATACCTAACCCTAAGGAAAACATTCTGCTTAAGGCATACAAGAAAAAATGAAATTGCTAAACATCTCCTACTTTCAAATTTCCCTCCTAAACCTCATTAATTTGTTCTTCAATGTCGTCGGTTTGATCCCACGCTTGGGAGGCGGAACCTGTTTGGGCGGAACTAGAGCCGGTCCATTACGGATCGGCTAGCTTGTCCTCAAGGTGGAAAGATGAAAACTTATGCTTCACTCTTTCGTATTGCTCCCAAGTGGCATCATAGTTAGGACGTTCTTCCATTAGACCAACACCTCTTTGATCCCTCATTTGCCCTGTTGTACCCCTTTTAACTCTAGCGGTTCTAATACCACCTACAGATCCTCTGTTAGTGTCACCAATAACTCTAAACTAGTTGCATGATCCTTAATAACTCTTCTCAATTGTGAGACATGAAATACTAGATGTATATTAGCAGTTTGGGGTAACTTCAATCGGTAAGCCACATCTCTGATCCTCTCCCAATATCTCGTAAGGGACAATACATTTGAGCCAGCTTTTCATTTTTCATGTTGGTTATCGTCCTTTGTCTGTCTGTATGAAGCTTCAAATATACCATTTCTTCCATCACAAACTGGATGTCCTTTTTATACCCATCTGCCTGTTTATTCATGATCAACTGAGCCCTTATCAAATTCCTTTTTAATTCCTCCAGCACCCTATCCCACTACTCCAAGTATTGTTCCACAGAAGAAAATGGTGTGCTACTGATGTAGTGGATCGGTAGAAGAATTGGATATGCTAGAAGAAATATAGAACAAGGAACCAACTCAAGCTTAAAAGCTTCAAAATATCATAAAATTCATCTATTTTCCAAGTAGAGTTACAATAATACATTTTTAAAGAGAAGGAATTAAAAACAATTATAAAGCAATGTTCTAGATAGTTGTAGCAGAGATCCAACGGTGGCTGAGAACAGGTTTGAAAAGGTATTCGAGCATCTTAAGTGGAGTTAGGAGCCGTATTCTCTATAATAAAAAATGTAACTAGCATGGTGGAAAGCAAAACATCTAATAGAAAGGTAATAAGTGATATGTCATTCCTAAGGTATATTATAGTTAAGATGCTCCGCATCAACAACTTTGCCCAAAATGCACTAGGTGAGGTGGATTCCTTCCATATAACACTTTAAAAGGAGTCATCTAGATGCAAAATGATATGAAGTGTCGTATCGATATTCTGCCCATAATAGCCACTTGGCCCACAATCGAGGGGTCTCTGAAACGAAGCATCATAGGTAAGCCTCCAAGCTACTATCAATCATCTCCATCTACCCGTCTGTTTGAGGGTGGTAAGCAGTGCTCCTCTTCAGTATTGTCCCCTGCAGCCTCAATAACTTCCTCCAAAAATGGCTGGGGAACATTTTATCTCGGTCGGACACTATAGACTCCAGTATCCCATGCAGTCTGACCACCTCATTGTTGAATGCTGCTGCCAGTGTCACTGTCACTGTTGTGTAGGATTGTCGTAGGAGAATGAAGTGGGCATACTTGCTTAATCTGTTAGTTACTACCAAAATCACTGTAAACCCTCCAAATCAAGGTAGCCTATCTATAAATTCAATGGTAAGTTCCTCCCACACCTTATCCAGTAAAGCTAGGGGTTGAAGTAACCACTCCCTCCCTCCGCAGAGCTATAGTCATGTAGTTGATTCGTTAGCATATATCACATCTAACTACCATCTCTTTCACATCCTTGTGCATCCCCTTCTAATATAAATCAGCTATCAATCTCCTATATGTCTTTTGCACACTAGAATGATCCCCAACAACACTTCCATGAAACTCTTGCAGCATGTGTGGAATATGGACCGAAGTTTGAGGCAACACAAATCTTCCTTGGTATAGAAGTCTCTCCCCCTCTAGGGATTAGCCAGGGTGGCTATTCTCATCCCTCATTAAATCTTCTCTAATACTTCCTAGCTCCTCATTATGCGCTCCTCATTAAGCACTCCTCTTTAATAGCCCCCAATCCAGCATTAGTCATATCGATATGGCTAACTACTGAAGCTCTCTCATGTATCTGGACAAGGCATCAGCCGCATTGTTATCTAACTCTGGCCTATACTGCATCTCAAAGTTATAATCCATCAACTTTGACAACCACCTCTGATGCTCCTCGGTCACCGTTCTTTGCTCTATCAGGTACTTCAAGCTCCTCTGGTCTGTTCTGATAATGAAATGTCGACCAATTAAGTATGGCTGTAATTTCTGAATAGCCATCAACTCTCTCTCATAGACTGACTTCAGTCTAGCCCTGACTGTCAACACCTGGCTGAAGTAAGTTATGGGCCTATGATTCTGCATGAGCACTACCTTTAAACCATACTCTGATGCGTCGGTCTCTATCACAAAAATTTGGCTGAAATTCTGTGGGGCCATCACGGGTACCATCGTCATGGCATTCTTCAGTCTTTCAAAGGCTTGGGTAGCCGCCTCTCCCCACAAAAAATCATCCTTCTTCAGCTGCTAAGTCAAGGGATAGACTATGATCTTGTATCCCCTTGTGAATCTTTTGTAGTACCCCATCAACCCTAGGATCCTCTTAGATATCTCATATTCCTAGGTAGATGTCATTTCAACATTGCTTCAATCTTGGCCTGATCAGCAGCCATCACTTCCCGAGATACCACATGCCCCAAGTATTCCACATTGTCATGTACAAAACAACACTTCTTCATGTTGGCTTTCAGATGGTGCATTCTAACACTTCTAAGACCACCCTCAAGTGCTCCATATGCTCCTCATCTGATCTGCTGTACACCAGAATGTCATCAAAGAAAACTAATACAAAACTCTTGAGGTATGGTCGGAACACCTTGCTCATGAGGGATTGGAATGTAGCAGGGGCATTGGTGAGGCCAAAAGACATCACTAGGAACTCATAATGCCCCTCATGAGTCCTAAATACAATTAACGGAATATCCTCCTCTCTCATCCTGATTTGATGATAGCTTGACTTCAGATCAATCTTTGTGAACACTATTGCTTCACACAACTCATCTATCACTGGAATGGGGAGCTTGTCTGGAACAATCTCCTTGTTCAAGGCCCTATAGTTAACACAAAATATCTAATTGTCATCCTTCTTCTTGACCAGCAAGACTAGGCTAGAAAAAGGGCTTACACTCGACTTGATGCTCATTGCCTTCAACATCTCTTTGACTAGTTTATCAATATCATCTTTTTAAATCTGAGGGTAGTGGTATGGCCTGACACTAACCGGGGACCCCCGCCCCCACCCCCCCTCTCAAGGTGATGGTCTTGCTCTCTTGGTGGTGGTAATCTTTAGAGGTGGCTGAAAAATCTCACTAACTTCTAAAGCTAAGTTAAGGGTCTAGACCAACTGACTTCTAATGCCAATTGTGCGAAATTTCTAAGAGTAGGCATATTTAATAAAATATTGATCATAATATATCTTAAAATTTGTTGAATTTAATTTGAAATAACTATAATACA
This sequence comes from Dendrobium catenatum, assembly GCF_001605985.2. Taxonomy (NCBI): domain Eukaryota; kingdom Viridiplantae; phylum Streptophyta; class Magnoliopsida; order Asparagales; family Orchidaceae; genus Dendrobium; species Dendrobium catenatum. The sequence continues at coordinate 2,976,153 of NW_021318852.1, forward strand.
TGAGCAATCAATTAAAATTTATATTACACTAAATTTTAAATAAATTTAAATTCATTCTAATTTAAAAATAGATCAAAATATTTTGACCCGGTGTTTTTTTTATATATGTAATTTATATTTATTTATTTTGATCATGTAAACCTCTACATAGTCCAAAGCTAAATATGATACATAAAATTCAAATTTTTTTAATATGCAGAAAATGTCAAAGATTTTCGAACTTTTAATCATAGTGAAAATTACACTCGCCTAAAGTAAATCCCTATATACTCCGTTTGCGCTGGAGTCTCTCACTAAACAATTTCCATATTTGTTCTTACTTGATAGGATGAAATTCATGGCGGCTGGTGGTATAAGATCTCTTCCCCATCAATAATACCCTAACGACCTTCCTTTCTTGAGTTTTTGTCAATTTGGATTCGTGTCTTTTGCAATGATGTACCTTAAAGGTTCAATAAGAGCCAATTCTATAACATAAGCCAGAGTTTTCGGCTCCATTTCCCAAAATATGATGTTTTGATCCAGTTAAATTCCACGTTTTCAGGATGGTCATTACCTGTTTTAGACGACAATCTATTTTTCTATTTTAGCCAAATGTTGATGTAGGCAATTCACAAGTGAGTACATTTCTAACTTGTTCAGTTTTAAAAATGATTATTATTTTTGTTGCATTTATGAATTTCTTGATATTCGCTAGACACCCAGTTCGGAATTCTTCACTGATCTCTATTACTAGTTTTCAGAAAATTATAGTAATTCCTGCGCTTTTAGCAAGATTTACATATAAAACTCTGTTCAAGATGTTCTATCTAATATTTATGGGGTTCTTGTTAGTTTTTAAGGCGTACACTGGATTTTGTATTTATCCATCTACCTCATCATCATTAAGCCCTATCACAATTATTTGGGCTATGCATTGTAAGTCCATATTCTTCCCTCAGTTCTGTTGAGTGTTACATGAATTGCTAATTATGTATTCACAATGCTTTTTGTACCTTTTTTAAACATTGTTCAGGGCAGCCTGATGACGGTGAAAATCAAGCATACAAGGGAAATAAAGAAGAGCCATAGGCAACAAGGGAAAAATAGCTACTAAGATTTGCAGTAATGTATTACATTGTAATTGATGTTAATCTCCTCAAACATTCGTATAGCTATTACATTGTATATATACTAGAGAATGAGAAGGTTTGTTAGTGGAGCAGAGTTTTGTTATTCATTAACAGGTGTGATTTGGTCTGTTTGTTGTATCTGAATATGGCTAAGGAGATTTTGATATAGGAGGTGCCTGTACCATATGCATTTACCAGAAGGGGAGATTAGTAGTAGTCTATGATTGGATCATCAACTATTCTCGTAGCTTGAGGAGTTGAGTTGTGGAGAGAGGTTAGTGAAAAGATCGACTGTTTGATCTTTGGAGTTGACTTGGAAAACTGTGACTTCATTGGAGAGTATATACTCTTGGATAAAAAGGTAGCCATTATCAGTATATTTGGTTCGTGCATGAAAAAATGGATTATTCGTGAGCATTGTAGTAGAGATAATGGAAAAGAAGGGTAGGATGAGATGTTGGGATGTTGAATTCCTTAAGAAGACAACAGAGCCAAATAATGCTAGTTGCAATGATGACGAGAGCATGATATTCAATTTTTGTTGATAAGCACGTGACGGTTTGCTGTTACTTCACACTCTCTAGGAAATGACTGTATTACCACGATAGAAACAAAAGTCAATAGTGTTTTTTTGACCATGGGGATCCCTTGCCCAAATCGAATGTAAGTAGGAGTGAGTGCTAAGGATTCTTTTTGATTTGACAAATAGTAGATAATAGTGCCTATGTTATTGCGAATAATACTTTTGAAAAGTTGAAAATGACTTTTTAGAGGATGATGCATGTGTTGATAGAATTGATTGACCGCAAAGGGAATATCAAGCACACCCAATCATGATATACTTCAACGAATTGGCTGGTTGGCTATATTGATTGGGCTTGTGAGAGTTGCACTCGGAAAATGCATGGAGGGTATAGGATTGTAAATAGACTAACATTCAGCCATACAGTGATTTCTAAGGAATTTCATTGCATATTTTGCTTGATTGAGAAGAAAGTCTGAGATGTAGGAATAATCTGAATTCCCAGAAAGTAGGAAACAAGACCAAGTTACTTCATTTTGAACTCTTGATTCAACTTTTAAATAATGACTAAGATAGCAAAGGGATTATTTCCGGTAATAAGAATGTCATCTACATGTATGGTAATAGAAATAAAGACTTGATTTTGATGATAAGTAAAAAACGATGGATTAACTGTGCTTGCTTTAAAGACTAGTCAAATAAATTAACTAGAGTCTAGATAAAGTAGAAAATCATTATCGTGGTGTTATTTTGAGTCCCTACAGAGCATTGTGAAGTAAACAAACATGATGAGGATATCGAAAATCGAAAAAGCCGGAGGGTTGAGTAATGTGGATAGCTTCATTGAGTTTGCCGTGAAGAAATGCGTCGGATACGTCAAGTTGAATGACTTTCCAATTCTGTTGCAGTGCAATGGTTAGCAAAATTCTAATAGAAGGCATCTTGACAACTTGATTAATAGTCTCATTGTAATCAATCCCTTGCTCTTATTTGGACCCCTAAGCAACTAGATGAGCTTTGTAGCATGCAACAGTGCCATTCAAATTTAATTCAGTTTTGAAAATCTACATATAGTTGAGAATATGATGGGGAGAGGAAGAAATAAGTGTCCAGATGCCTTGTTGCTGCATATAGCTTGGAATTCATCAAAAATAGCATTACTTGAGTATAGAAAGTGGGTTCAAAGGTGTTATTTAGAGTTTGTTGCAAATCGAAAATATATTTGGGCTTCAGAGATCCTATTTTGAATCTAGTTTGAATTGAATGAGTTGGAGGAGCAAGTGGAACACAGGAGAATGGTGGGGAAGTTGAGTTGCGTGGGGAAACAAAGACAACATCCCAATTGAGAGGAAGTGGTAGTGGATGGTGAAGCAAAAACATAGGATGTGGGTGCTAGAGTAAATGTATAGTTTGAAGGAGCAGCTTTGGTTTGCAGTTTGGACAAAACATAGGACGTGAGAAGTGGAGTGAGTGGTGGGATGGTAGTTGGCTGCACCTAAAGAAATGTGGTGCTGTTTGATGAAAAAGAAAATTATGCTCATAAAAAAACATGTTCGAAAAAAATAATCTTGCGAGTGACTGACTTGTAGCACTAACAACCTTTGTGAGATGAATTATAGCCTATGAACACACATGGTAGAGAGTACGACACAAGTATATGGAGATTTAGTCATTCTTATTAATGATGTGATAAGTTTAACAATAAATTTTAAAATTTTTGTCAATACAAAGTAACTATTAATTTTGTAATCACATGGGTATAAGCTTTCATTGTCACCCTCATATATATATATATATATATATATATATATATATATATATATATAAGTTGGAGAAGTGTCCCGATGGAGCCCACAACTTTAATTGCATTATAATATTTAAATCACAAATGAACAGCACTAAAGCATATGAAAAATGTGTCCCACTGAAGGAACTCCTAATTTCAACTTCTTCTTTGGCTGTAATCACCCACCAATCATCAGGATTCTTTGACAATTTGTGAAATCTTTGAGAGCTGATTCCTTTCAACCTCGTCAAAGATGGACATCGCCGCTGGACTTTAGAGCATCCATCTCCAATCAAGCTTTATCTCCAACTCTTCTTCTATACGCGAAGGGATGAAAAAGGTTTGGCCTCAATTCCGCTCATGCTCTGCGCTTATGGTAAATTCTAGGCACTTGTATCTTGTCTCACTAAAAATGGCGGGCTTTGGTGGCATATATGTTCCACTCCGATAGTCACCATCGAAATCTCGGAGATGGAGATTGACTCTGTGAGATGAAGTGTAGCCTATGAACACACAAGGTAGAGAACACGACAAAAGTGTATTTTGAGATGAAGTGTAGCCTATGAAAAAACATGTTAGAGAACACGACACAAGTATATACTGTAATATCAAAAATCTGCTCCAGGATCGTCCAGGACGATCTGAATCGTCCTGGGACGATCAGTGGAAATTTTGCTCCAGAATTTGCCCAGTTTTGCTCCAGGTGATTTCTGTACATATCGTCCAGGCCGATCGGCACTGTAGAAAATATTGGCCTGAGAATAGTTCTGGGAACCGTCCAGGACGATCCAAAGCCATTCGGCCAGATCAAAAGATATAACGATGTGAGAGCTTCAGGATAGATTATTCCCAACACAAGTTTTCCAATCTTCAATTGCTCGATACTTGCATTTTTTCTATTTTACATGGATATGTATATATATATATATTCTTTTTTTCTTCTCCTATCTTTATTTTTTATACTTTATATATATATACACACACTCATGGGGAACAGAAGACGAAAGCGGTGCTAGCGGACGGGGTGGACTCAAATCATAGGCGGAATGGACAGTGTGCTAGGGAGTGAAATCAAATAGGATGAGGGAGTTGGGTCGGAGTTATGGGAGTAGACGCGGGTCACATGCAGGAGGTCGAGCCGGAGGCTGGTGGCGTGCAGCGGTCGGGACAAAGTGTGGATGAGAAGGGGAGCCTGGCCGTGGGATGTTGAAGCACGCTTGGGCTTCGGGACAAAGGCGCGTGTATGGAGGGAGATCGAGCGAGAGATGAGGGGGTTCGACTCCTATTCTTATGTGCAGCTTCAATTGGAGACGCACGACAAGTAGGGATACGAGTTAGGGAGAGACCATCTGAACTAATGGAGTTTCTTTTATGCGGTTGAGTTCGAATGAATAGAGGGAGCGAGTGGTTGTTTGCTTTTGTATTGTGAGTGGAAATTACATGAGGAGCAAAATGTTGTGTCATTTGGGAGCGAACCATGCGTGAGGTGGGGTTAGTGGTCAAGATTATCACATATAGAGATTTCACAATGGAGACACACAAGCGGAAAAGTCACTATTGAAGTCACGAAAAGGAGTCTCACATCTTCAGCTCCACTAGTCTTTTTTTTTTTTGGGTACTTTGGAATTGCAACAAGGAGACAAAATATGAGAAGTGTTAATGGTGAGTCTTAATTATTTGATATTGTTTAAAGACTTAAGTGTTAGGATAGTATGCAAAATATAATAGATTCAAATGTGATGCATGCAACTTCCTAAAAAAAAGAAACAAAAACCTCAAATCTATGGGACTATTTGTTATCCAATTTTAGGCGTGATTTAGATTTAGCTTAAATACTACCAAATATAATTTTTGGGATTCTAAATTCTATTGTACTGATAATTCATGTTTCACTGTTTCAGTTTTGTTCTTGGTTAAATTCAAAATTTGTTAGATTTCATCATTCAGAATTTTTAATACATTTAAGGATTTGTCTTCTCTCAAATCTTAAATCCTGAAATAGATAGTTAAACAATTTATCAAGATTTAACAAGATTAGATTTAATTATTTTTATGGTAAACAATTTTCAAGCTTTAATCCTCTCAAAATTGACTAATTCTGGATTTAAAGGATATAATAAATCCTACTTCTAACCAAACACAATAAGTCACATTGTCCTTTATTCCTCTTAACCACAAGAAGAAGCTTGCTTACGAGATGTTGGGAATGCTTTCTGAGGCTAGCCTTACCTTGTCTCTTTCTCATTTTGGCTAGAAGTTATTAGGTTCTTCTACTACAACAACAACATCAAGCCTTTATCCCACTTTCTCTTCCACTAAAATCCTTCCTCCGTGTGCTCACGTGTAGTTCATCTTTTTCTCAATCTATTGCATTTCTTTTTACTAATGAGGAAGACATGCAACTTGCTTTTTGAAGATGAATCAATTTCTTTGTTAATTATTTTTGGGTTCCTATTGTTAATAAAGTCTCTTTTGGTTTCCTAACTATGATGGATCTCAAAACAAAAAACAAAAAACCCTCTGAGATAGGTTTATTGAGAGCTTTCATCATTGCACAGTTGAATTCCGGACATTCATTGATTAAATTGCAAAAAAAAAAAAAGATCTAATAATTCGTTCATGTTTTCTAGATTTGTTTACTATGCCAAAAGTTTAGCTATAAAAGTGCTTTGATTTATACATATTTTTATGTGAAATAAGAGGTTTCAATTTCATTTCCCCGTATGCTCTTACATCTCCTTAATTATGCAATCTAATACTCTTTGAGTGGTATATTTGGCAAAACTTCTAGTATTCATGCTGCTATTGCTAATTTGTCTCATTCTTTATCAGCTCGGATGTTATTTATTTAACATGGATCTGACGCATAGTTTTTATTAGAAAGTGTAGACTGGCTCTGATCATAATTGTTTTGGCAACATATAATTTTTGAAAATATACTTTTATGTTATCATCATTGCAAGACACATGTTTATGAAATCTCCACTTCTCATTGTTTACTGAATTAATGAGAAGTACTAGTCCCATTGATAAGGGTAAAAAAGTTGTGGTCCAAAATGTCTCAATAAATAAGCTGTCTACTCCATCATCATCATTAGTTTATCCCAGCGATTTAGGGCTGTGCGTACTACTACAAGACCTAATGATTTTGCTAAAAAAAGTGTGTATTCCCCAACACTCTTCCTTTTCAAGCAACTGATATTATGGTTTAAGAAGATCAAAGAACAGGGGATCTTTTGAGAACTCTACTCATTGACCTTGGATAGAAGTGGACACTAGTGTGAGGTTGGGGTGGTTTAACCTCATCTAAACGCTGGCATGAATGCTGATGAGAAACATGTTTCTTAAATACTAATGGTAGTTTACAGCGTTAGAATGGTGATGATATTTTCTTATGAATATTGAAGCAGTGCCTGCTTTATCAGCCTCTTCAGAAGCATTTTAACAAATCTGTCATAATAAACACTATTATATCTTTCCACTGTGGGCTCCAAAAATTTCGCATTGTCGGCCTCTCTGAGCCATCTCTTTCTATTTGGTGGGGAGAGTTTTAACGGGTTTAAATTTTGGGTGAATTTTTATAAAGCAGTTTGGGTCTTTAGATAAGACACTACGATGATTTTCTATAGGCGTAAGCCTCTATAGTTAATTACCTTTCCTGATAACGAGAGAAAACTTCCGATTAAGGCTAGTCATGAGATGGGCATTGAGTACCCAACATATAATAACAACTTTAAGATTTGAATTTGGTTTTATGATTAAGAACTTATTACCATAAACTTAAAATAGGTGATGGGGGGACTGAAGATGAGCCTGATCAAGATCCCATAGTTTCGTTATCCCATGCTGTCATGATCTATGGTCTACTTAGTCAGAGGAGATAGACGAACTAACCTGACATAAGGCATCTTATCAACGCCATGTGTTACTTTGTCCAATAATACCTTGTAGACCTGGGGTGGTGTTTGCCAAAGAGGATAGATTTGAATCTACCTTAGATAACAGAGAGCATTATGCCTATCGAATATACCATATGAATTATTACTCAAGGGTTTAACGTCATTAGGGAACATATGGGCTTTGGCCGTAAGCGTAATATAAGTGTCATTTTGCGACAAAATCATTCGATCAGAGGGCACGTGCCACATCCCTGCTGACAAGAGACTATTTGAGGATGAATCTTAGTGATACACCCGACATGACATTTGTTCTTTGTGAGCTGAAGTTAATTTCAAATTTACTACACTCGATAAACAGTTACAGAAAGTGGATGGGTTTTAGTTGTAAATTTTCAGGTGATAGATTTCATTTTAAGAATTCTGATTTTTATTGGTTTTAAGATTTGACCCATTTGATTGAGATTTTATGTCAGCGCGGCCATAATCGGGGTGACGTTGAAGTCACTTTAAACTTTTGTATTTTGTAGCAATTTAGGAGGCTTCTTATAATTCAGGTCATGTCAACTAGTCATTTCAAGGAGGATAAGACTTGAAATATTTGACCCGTGTTGTATTCTTGGACCATCGGATTTAAGAATCAAATGTGACTATCGGAGCACATGCGGGTCGTGTTTTTAGCATATAAGTTGGAACTATTATGAAAGTATCGTCTTTTGTCCTCTTGTACAAGTGTTGCGAATCCGGTGGTGTATTGGGAATGTTTGTTTAATAGGTACTAGGAGGTCGTGTTTTTACTTGTTAGTGAATTGCATTGATCGCTACGATCCCCTATTATATCATATAGGTTAGTTGTGTGCACTACAGATTCCTTGATCCTCCTATAGGCTAGTTTGATACGAGCTCCTTGTCCCCTCCTGTAGACTAATCATTGTGGATACCACGAATTCTCTGCTCTACTCATAGGAGAATTGTAGTATTGTTCTTGCATAATATTCATTTCAAGATGCTCATTAATGACAATTGTACCGTAGGAGATAAATTGCTATGTTTTTATGGAAAGGGATAGGACAATCCATATGAATTAATTAAAATATTAAATGTAGTTACATCAAGTCAATGCTGAGGCTAAATATACTACTTTTCCATTTCACTTATTCTTCGGCCATCTCCATACGTAGATATCATATAGATAAAGATGAATATGTGTTTTGGAGAATTAGTCCTTTGGCTTAAAAGAATGAATCTATGTTTTAGAAGTGTAGTCCTTTGGCTCGTAGAAGTAAATCTAATACAAGGAAGCGTATATATATGATTAAGATTTCTCACATTGCTAGCCTCATTGTTGCCTTCCCTTATGAGCTAAGTCCATAAAAATCTCTTTGCTTCACCACATATAAATTCAGTTTAAGAGGTTATCTCCAATAAGCTTTCATTGTAAGTTCTTTTTTTCCTTCACATTACAACATTCATTACTACTTTCATCTTATAAGAGATGGAAAAAACCCACCTTCTCCTTAAAACAGCATTGGTTCTTTTGATGCTTACATCCAACTGGAGAATTTAGCAATCGAACACAAAATTACTTTAAGAAGAGGATTGAGGTGACAATGATAATAGCTTTTGAAAGAAGAATGGTGTCATGGAAAACACTCTGATGACGCATATACCTCTAAACTTTTGTATTCCATAATTGACCGGAAAGCAAGCCAAAGGAACTATACCACCAACATAATTTCAAGCATTTTTCTTGCTGTCTTTATTAAGATCTGGATGTAATTTGTTAGGTGTAATGGAAAGATCCGACCACTGATTAGGGATAACAAGAAAGTATTCAGAAACTGCTTTCCTAAAATGCTTATATTTTTTGGGTGAAATCATTGTTGGAGAGACGTTATTTGGTTCATCCAAAATACATGAAGGCTTTGGTTGATGCTTCAAGATGCTTATCCAATGTATAGCGCCTTATAAAATCAATCATTCATATAGATGATTCATGCTTCATTTCATCTACACCAACTTGTTTCCCACAAAATTGGATATGTCGGTATGATTTCGGTCAAAATTCTAATCAAGAAGTAATTTGTTATTTCCATTTGCATCAAGATTATATTTTAATCTCAACGGTTAAATAGTTTTGTTACAGTTTATTCAAATAAAATATTTGTCATAACCGACGCATTTGTTATCTTCTTTTTTACTCTACAGGTGCTTGGTTGGCACTTGCACACAAGGAGAATGGTGTAGTTCTCTTTATTTTTGTTTATTAATTAGACTTACACATGATTAATTTTATTATATATATATATATATATATATATATATATAT
>NW_021318852.1:2985999-2997221 GCF_001605985.2 Dendrobium catenatum
ACCTGTTTGTGATTCGGAGTTTCCCCGAAATTTGGCAGCCTTCCAGCATCGCCTAGCCGCAAGGGGAGGTTGGGAAGGACACTTGCCCTTTTGGATTCACTTAGCCAGATCAAATCAACGGCCGAGGGATTTTGGGGACATATCAACCCCAGAATTAGCCTTCGATGATCTCAATTGAAAACCACATATTCTCTTTTTTTTTTTTAATTTGATATAGACACATGCACATTAAATAGAGAGAGGGAGGGGGTCAGATGGGCACAGAGGAGGGATCGCGTGAAGGGCTCGGAGATGAGAGCCAGAGTGGGAATCTGATTGTGATGGTCCCGGTTAGAATCGGCGATCAGTGTGGAATGATCGATTGGCTCATCATGGAGTTCGATCCGGTCGGTTAGAACGGAGGGCGGATGAGAATCTGGTTGGGAGGATCGGATGCATACGTTGGATTGGAGCAGAAGTGTTCAGCTTGTGGAAGATCGGGAGTGACTGAGGCTTTGCCTCTAGGATTCGGTTATGAGAGAGAGAGAGAGAGAGAGAGAGTCGAATGCCTAGAGGGTTTCAGAATTCCTACGTTCCTATGAGGTCGGGGGTTGCATCTGGTTTTTAGAGGGGAGACCATGAATTGTGTCGTGGGGAGTGGGAGCCGATGTGAGGTGAACGTGGGTGAGTGGGGACTGGGTGTTTGGAGGTCTATGGTCAACATCCACATATGCTGGGCAAGATGTTCCTTTGGTACGCACTAAATCATGTCTTCTATCTCAGTAGGTGATGTTCCTTTCTTGGAAGTTGCAGGATTTGAAGAACTCACTTAAAAACCTAAAAGGGTAAAATGCAAACTATACCAATGTACATCACGACAAACTCAATCGAAATAAAATTAAAATATCAATAGGACTATAATCATTCTTGAAGTTCCTAGTGTAAAAGAGGGTGAAGTTCAAGACTTAACCATCAATCTTGAGTCTATATAAATATCATTAATTTTTATAAATCTTCTTGGGCTTTCATGGTATAATTTTTATAAGTTTGTTTAATAGAGAACAATATTTACTTTTTTCAGATCTCACTGTCATGTTGTCTTTACTGTTTGTAATACTTTTGTTTTATGCCAAATGTTTTAGATTCTTTAGATGGGAGCATTTGGCCTCTTTTGTTGATTGCTTTATCAATGACCTTTTGTTGACCTCTTTGGCTCTTTTTTTTTTGGGGGGGACATTTAGGCCATTTAAGGCAAACTCACACACACAACGCATACACATAGACTCGAACCCTGGACCTCTTAGTTGGAAGCCTAAGCTCTCAACCAATAGGCCAAGGAGAGTTGTGTTCTTCGGCTCTTTTGTTCATGTAACTCCAAGTTTAATAGATTGAGACTTTTGTCTAGGCTTGCGAGGCTGCTTATTATGTATTGGATCCTTGGCTTGTTGCTGGAGTTTTAAATATCATTCTGCTAAATGCGAAATTAAGTGGCAACCCTCCTAATGTCTCATCCATGGAAGATTTCATGGATTCTATGCTTGATTGTGGTCTTCAGTCCTTAAATTTTTAAAGGGAGTTCTTTGATAGGAAACACTTGGATTTCCAAGTGTTTCACACCAAAACCAAGAGGATCCAAAGGAAAACTGCTGTCCACAGCAGAAAAACAGCCAAATGCAAGAAAATCTGAGAGGGAACGTAGGAGAAAAACGTAGGAAAAACAATGCAAACACTTTTATTTCGATAACGGATGAAAAGCACTTGCAAGATACAACTTTCCTTCAATTCGAGAGGAAGGAAAAACTCTCCAAATCTCTAGCCGTAGCCTAGAGCCCAAGAACACAAAACCCTAGATCTCAAATTAGATTCAAATTCAAGATGAGATGCTAATCCCCCCCAAATCTCCTAATTAAACAAATTCCTCATAAAGGACAATCAAACACTTCCTAAAACAGCCCCCCAAATTCAAAAATTCCCTCCTAATTGCAATTACCACCCACTGGGCCCACTAGGGAATCCCCCCCCCCATTATGCAATTACCACCCACTGGGCCCACTAGGGAACCCCCCCCCCCCCTTTTTTTTGTTTCGGCGTGAGTAGCACAGGACCGGTCCTGGCTGGACCGGTCCAGCCGGCCCCTCCTGGGCCGGCAGCGTATCATTCTTATAGTTAGTGATGGGCGTTTTTGGGAGAATTTAAAGAGTTTTTTATTCATATTTACTACTTATGTTCATGCACTTCTGTTGCTTTCCATTGCTACGATTACTAACTATATCACCATTCCCATTAGATTGAACAGTATTTAGTCTAATCACCATGATTTTCTTTATTTATTCAAATTTAATATAAGCTCTTCATTTGCGGAATGAAAATGACTATGGAGATTTATTTGTCTAAGTTTAACTTGCTAATAAAGAAGTTTAATTTGTGGAGGAAGAACTGAAGAAGTTTAGAGACCACACTCGCTCATAGGAGAGGGATTTCCCCGATCGATTGTTATCTCCAATCAACTTCAAGTTGTCCTATTCTATGTTCTTTCGGGAGATAGTTTACCTCAATCATCTCCTACGGGCCTGATGACTGCAAGATATTTTGGTCCCCCTCCAGAATTCTCTACAGGTAAAGATTTACCAAGCTTTTTCTCTTAATGCGTGAGCCCAAAATTCTGAACAGGCATCAAATCCATTAATTTTGCTATGTCTTCATTGACAATATTTTTCTCAGGCAGAGTGTCTGTGAAGAATCAACTTATCATCGTGATATAAGGATTCTTTCTCCCCAGTGATTATTGCATTGCTTTATTAGAAGCTTACTCTGTACCAGGCCTATTTATGATTTCAAAGTTCTGATGGATCCTATTTTTGTAATTTGAAATAGTGAATGGATTGTTCAATAGACATGATCAAACGCGCCTTCATCTTGAAATAAACTGTCACATCAAACATATTGAAGAAAATGATCACAAGGGAATCAATCGAGAGCCAAGTTTTGGAGAAATTATTACATGTAGTACGTGCGAAGTCCGGGCGCAAGAGCATGGGTTTAGGATTTAGAGTCTAGTCTTCCCGTCCATTAGAGTCACAATTGACTTAACCATCTATCATTGCTCAACTTTCAAGTATGTTGTTGATCGTTATCATTGACCTTCGCTAATTATCACTCGTACCTATTTGCAATATTTTATCTTTGTCCATCCTCTAACAACTATCTTTGAACAACATTGACATCTATCATATTTATCCCACCTCGCCCACTATCGATTGACGCTAGCAATGATTCATCCTTAGATGACCATTATCATTTGACCTCCTATTGCCACCATTGCCTGGTTATTTATTCATATTATTTTTTTGTTGTACATTGATGACCATCATCATCATTGATTGACGCCGACATTCATCATCATCCATCATTTATTTGTTAACACCATAGTTGTCTAACATTCTCCATAAGCATTGTAGGAGTCAATCATATGATTCGAGTATTCTTACCCAACTTCTTCTAACAATGCCAAATGTTAGACCATCATACAATTTAATCAGCATAGTATATCTATTTTATTTGTGCTATGCCCTAATTTTTCTCTCCTTTTTTGAGTTTTATGCATGTTGTGCCTGCTAAATGATATAAGTTATTCATTTGTATGTTATAGACTTCTGTGCAATACTAAGATGATAAACATAATTAGTATGATGTATGAAGAACTTGATTTAATACATGGAGTTGCAATGGTAATCATTCACTTATGAATCCTATTTTATCATTATTAATGATATCAAAATTAGGGGAAACTATTCTGAGCAGTCACCAGATTGTCCGGAGTTGATTCAGGATGCATCACATCATCTGACGAACAACAAAAAAAAATGACATGGTGTGTCATAATTCGCCTCTGGACGACATTCGGTGACCGCATAGAAGAATTTGTCCAAATTTTGGGAATCACAAACTACAAGAGCAACTCAATCCCAGTCCAGTTATCAGCTATGAGCCATTTATTATAATTATGATGTAAATGTGGAAGTAAAGTTGGAGTTGATAGAGCCCTAATTAAATTTATTTTTTTAATGAAAACAATTTAAAACTAAGTGTACTTGTATTTTTTAATAAAATAGAGATTATTATGAATTATTAAATGGAGTCCTCAAATTTTTTATTGAAATGATTTTTCTCTTAACAAAATTTATGAATGTATCAAACACATTTGAGGATGCTAGGATAAGACAATAAAAAGAATTTTAAATGAGAGAATTTCGAGCTCGTTGTTAAGGCTTTGTTTGGTTATTTGGTAGTTTTGTAAAAGATTGTTTTGAGAAACATCGATTCAAAAAATGGAGTTTTTTTAACAGTGAAACATATATAAAAAACTTTCTCAAAACAGTATAGGAACTGGATTTGACAAACCAAACATTAAAGAAGAAATAAATTTGTTGTTTTAAAACGGAATAAGCACCAAAAACTTTCAATCAAACGACGTATATTATTGACAAAGCCGACAATTATTTGGTAAAAAGAACAATGTTTGTCGCCTATCTTAATTAATGATATGCTTGTCAATGCTAACACTTGTTTGCGATAATAAAGCCAATGCCCACTATTGAAAAAAAATATCGATGCTACTAAGATTGATTTGCTCTTTTGGTCATTACTCACTAGTCTTCCATATTGAATGATCAAACATGGCATCACATATCTCTTGGTAACTTTAGCGCCTCATGGCTCATCTTATTTTCTATCATAGAACTCAACTTTCAAAGTTCATATCCATTATTTGTTTCCATGACTTCTCTAATGGTGGCAAAGGGCATCTTTTGTAAGTTATGACTGATATTAATACAATTATTTTAGTTGGTTTATATCTAATGATTTTTCAACTTTTTTTAATTTTTCATGTAATAAATCATATTTCTCTTAAGAGATTTTTTTCAACTTATTTATTTATGTATGTGGGGGATTTTTTTGAATGTTAAAATATTAAACTCTTTTTATTATCAATAATATTTAGGGTTTAGGACAACAATACAACAACAACATCAAACCTTTGTCCCACTATGCAGGGTCGGCTTCATGAATCTTTTTTTCTCCATTGTGTCCTTTTAAAAGTCAAATTCTCGTTTAAATCAAATATAGAAAGATCATTTCTAATATTTTCTAACTAAGTCTTTTTATGTCTACATCTATTTTTCTTAACATAAGTCAAATCTAAAAACTCTATTTTCCTAATCGGGTCATCGAAAGGCTGTTGTTTTATGTGACCAAACCATCTAAGGTGACTCTCTTTAATCTTATCTTCCGTTGGTGCTATTCCAACCTTTTTCACATATATGCTCATTTCGTATCCTATGTCTAAGGGTAAAATCACTCATCCATCTGATCATCGTCATCTATGCAACACTTAACTTAGTATTATGCTTCTCTTTTAATGGCCAACATTCAACACCATAAAGCATTGCAGGTCTCACCATCTACTTATAGAATTTTCCCTTAAGTTTGAGGGGGACTTCTATCACACAACAAGCCCGATGCATTCCTCCACATCAACCATCTATTTCACCATCACTATGAGCAATAGATCCAAAATATCTAAAACATGTATTCTTATTAATGACTTGATTGTCCAAAGTCACAATCCCCTCACTTGGTCTATTACTGTACTAAAATTCTACTCCATATATTCAATTTTAGATATATTCAAGCGAAAACCTTTAGACTCTAAGGTTGACCTTCATAATTCAAGTTTACCTTCAACTCTCTCTCTCTCTCTAGTCTTATCAATAAGAAGAATATCAACAACAAAAAGCATACACCAAGGTACATCTTCTTGCAAATGTCTAGTGAGAACATATGCAATTAACCACCACCACTGGTCTACCCTACTAGGAATCTCCCCCCTTTTTTTTTTTTGTTTCGGCGTGAGTAGCAAGGACCGGTCCTCTTGGCTGACCGGTCAGCCTGCCCCCTCTGGGCCGGCGCGTATCATTTCTTATAGTAGTTGTGGGACGTTTTTGGGGAGAATATAAAGAGTTTTTTATTCATAATTTATCCCTCGTTACTTATCCAATTGCTAGCGATTTACTAAACTTTAATAATCACCATTGCCCATTAGATTGCACAGCTATTTTAGGCTAATCACCATGATTTCTTTATTTAATTCAAAATTTAATATAAAGCTCTTCGTTGCGGAATGAAAATGACTATGGAGATTTTATTTTGTCTAAGTTAAGTCACTTGCTAATAAAGAGTTAAATTTGTGTGGATGGAAGAAATGAAGAAGTTTAGAGACCACACCTGCTCATTAAGGGAGAGGGATTTCCCGATCGACTGTTATCTCCAATCACTTCAAGTTGTGCCTATTCTCTGTTCTTTCGGGAGATAAGTTTACCTCAATCATCTCCTACGGGTCCTGATGATCTGCAAGATATTTTGGTCGCCCCTCCAGAACTTCTCTACTCTTCAGGTAAAGATTTACCACAGCCTTTTTCTCTTAATGGTTGACCCAAATTCATAAAACAGGGCCATCAAATCCATTTTATTTTTGCTATGTTCATTGACAATATTTTTCTTCAGGCAGAGTTTGTGAAGACATCCAACTTATCGACGATGATATAAGGATTTCTTTCTCCCCCAGTGATTATTAGCAGTTATGCCTTTTATTAAGTATAACTTACTCTCTGTACCAGGTCTATTCTATGATTTCAAGTTCTGATGGATCCATTTTTGTATTTGATAAATAGTGGATGATTGTTAATAGACATGATCAAAAACGCGCCTTCGTCTTGAATTAAACTGTCACATCAAACATTATGAAGAAAACTGATCACAGGGAATCAAATCGAGAGCCAAGTTTTGGAGAAATTATTACATGTAGTATTCGTAGCGAGTCCGGGCCAAGAGCATGGGTTATGAGGATTTAGAGTCTAGTCCTTCCGTGCCATATAGAGTCACAATTGACTTAACCATGCTACTCATTGCTCAACTTTCAGTAGTATTGTCGATCGTGAGTATACATTGACCTCGGCTAAATTTCTACATCGTAAACGTTATTGCAATATTTATCTTTGTTCCATCTCTAATCAACTATCTTTGAACAACATTGACATCTACATATTTATCATCCACTCGCCCACTATCGATTAGACGCTATGCAATGATTCAACCTTTAGATGACCATTATCGTTTGAGCCTCTTCCTATTGCCACCCATTTGCCTGTAATTTCATTATCGATATTATTTTTGTTGTATCTTGTGCCGCATCATCTATCATTAGTTGACGCCAGAATTTTATCATCCATCATTTATTGTAAACATCTTAGGTTTGTCACACATCTCCATAAAGCATTATAGGAATCAATCATGGATTTTTGCGTATTTCTTACCAACTATCTTTCTAACAATGCCAAATGTTTAGACCATCATACAATTTATATCAGCATAAGTATAGTCTATTTTATTTTGTGCTAGTGCCCTAATTTTTCTCTCTTATTTGAGTTTTATGCATGTTGTGCTGCTAAAATGATATAAGTTTATTCATTTGTATGTTGATAGACTTCGGTGCAATACTAAGATGATAAGACATAAACATAATTAGTAATGATGTTATGAAGAACTCGATTTAATACATGGAGTTGAAGTGGTAAATCATCACTTATGAATCCTATTTATCATTATCTTGAATGATATCGAAAATTAAGGGGAAACTAATTCTGAGCATTCACGGATTTGTCTGGAGGTGAATCAGGATGCATCACATTAGTTTGACAGAACAACAAAAAAGTGACGTGGTGTGTCCCTGCATTCGTCTCTGGATGAATTCGTGACCGCATAGAAGAATTGTCCAAATTTTGGGAGTCAACACTAAAGGCAACTCATCCACCATCCAGTTATCAGCTATGAAGCCATTTTATTATACTTATGAAGTACATAGTGGAATAAAGTGGAGGTTGAATAGAGCACCCTATACTTTATAATTTTATTTTATAAGTGTACTTGGAGACAGATAATTATTTATTACATTGAGTGAGGGTACTTCTCGTCTACGATGATATGTTGCATAACTAATGTTTTTTCATTACAATTGAGGTCTAATAGTGTGATTTATAACTGATAACATGGTGGGATGATTCTTCTTATTCTATACCGCTTAAATCTTTGTCTCCTTATCTTTGTGCTTTCTCTACATTCACTATAAGAAATTCGTGAGCCGTTATCAATTATGAGTGCTCCTAAGCAATTCCCACTTACGAGCTTCGTATGCTTCTCATGGACCCGTGCGCTTACTATGGAAGACAGTGATGTAATGATTGCATATGTAAATTATGTTAATTGCTGTCAAATTAAATTCCCTTTAGATGTAAAATTATGTATTATTTTTCCAAATGAAATTAACAATTTTTTGAACTTGTTTTGAGCATCTTGGAAGTATCGGTGACGGTAGGAAACCCTGGACAACAATAAAAGATTTAGCGTCTTAGCGTTGTGCGAAGATTTACAGCATGCACACATGACTAAGCGAATGGGTGCATCTATTCGACCTAGAAGACACACATAAAGTATGCATATTCTTACCGTGTGAATATTTCTCTTGCAGAAAAGGGGAAAACAACTAATGGGGAGTACTACGGCCCGATAGAACAATTCCTCACATTTACAGCTTGTTACAAAATGAGGCCGTTTTTTTGGGGGAAGGTCTTTCAGCTTTGATCGTACAATTCTTTATTAGAACGATACATTGTTACAGTGGTGGTAATCACAAATTAGTCATTCCGGTTGATACACGTCGTTTGTGTTATTGGTCCCTTTTGTACCCCCGTGTGTATACGATTAACATGTTAGTTGGTGCGAAGATAGCTTTTATTCCATGCCTTTCGACAAAATGTGTAAGGACCTCCTAGTTAATGGATCGTTTATTATGGTAGTGAGTGAACAAGCTCCTAAATATTAAAGCCCGAGATAGATAGGTTAAAGTTATTTGAGTGTCCCGGATTGGAGCAAGGACTCTTGTGGCCCAATTCTTTGTGAGGGATGACCGAGCAATGTTGGAAGTATGTCTCCAGCGGACGTTAGCACAGGTACAAAGAAAGGTATCACCTTTGTCGTTCGAGTGTAGCATTAGTCTATCTGTAATTCTTTCGATCTCACGGTGTTACGTGATAGCCTTACTAAATCCCACACTATAATAGGAAATAGAATTTGGGGAAATTGCTGCTCAACCGACAATCTCGACAACGGGCAGAAGTCCGGTGTGCGGTAGAAAAAATTCTTGCGACAAGTGGACGTCTGTCATCCGGTTAGAAGTCCTGAATTCAGTCGGTGGCCGGGGAGAATACTAGGCGTTGGATGGTATTCGGGCAAACTCCAGAGGCACTGGAGATTCGGACAGAACTCCGACGTTACTGAACAGTCGGAGCGGAACTCCTGTGGCACATGTATATCTTAATTTTCGGATGAATTAGAATATGCTTGAAATTAATTATTTTTTAGTTTGAATAAAGAATACTAAGTAATTCTTCAATTAAGATTTATATAATTTTCAATAGATAGAATAAACCAATATTCATGATTGGTGCTTTTGTCAACTTATCCTATTTACGTGATTTCTTATTAGTTTAATATTTAACAGAATTAAGATAATCTCTACTTCTTCTGGGGTTTAATGATGTACATAAAATAAGATCAAAACAATAACCCTAAAAAATCCATAAAGTTAAGTTCAATAATAATGAATATTGATATTTTAAATCCATTGAACTAAATAAATTGAATGAGAATTAATTTGAAATTTTTTTGGGTTGCTTCTAGAATAACCAAACCATTAATTAGGCTCTATAAATTCTTTGGATATTAATATTAAAATGAAATTATTTACCCATTTAAATAAAAACTGAAAGAAATTACATAACGAAATTGTATGTAATTCAAAATTGGGAGGACTCAATCCTCCTTTTTAGTAAATATATTCGGCAAAGCATAATTAAAATAAATCTAAGAAGGATGATATTACTTGTTCTATAATTATGAGTCGCTCAAATGCTATCAAAAATATTATAGAGGGTTATGGAAGAGATTAGTATGAATTATTACATGGAGTACTTACAATTTTGTTGAATGATTTTGAAGATTTTTCTCTATCAAACGAGACAATTTGAGGAGCTAGGGATAGACAGATAAAAAGAATTTGTAAAATGAGAGAAATTTCGAGCCGTCGTCTGTTAAGGCCTTTGTATCGTGCGTTATTTGATAGTTTGTAAAAGATTGTTTTGAAGGAAACATCCGATTTCAAAATGGAATTTTTTAACAAGAGAAAACATATATAAAACTTTCTCAAAACAGTAGAAAAATGAAAAAAAAGGGTATTGGAAACTGGAATTTGAACGAACCAAACTGAAAGAAGAAATATTTGTCCGTATTTAAAAACGGAATAAGCATACAAAAACTTCCAATCAAAACACCGATGTATACTTATTGACAAAGCTGACAATTATTTGGTAAAAAGAACAGTGTTTTGTCGCCTGATCTTAATTCAATCGATATGTTGTCATTGCTAACACTTGTTTGCGATAATAAAGCCAATGCCCACTATTGAACAAAAAAATATCGCATGGCTACTAAGATGAATTTGCTTTGGTCATTACTGCACTAATCTTTCCATATATGAATGATCAAACGATGGCATCACATATCTCTTGGTAATAAGGGCTCATTGGTCCTCATCTTATTTTCTATCTAGAAACTCAACATTTCAAAGTGTCCATAATCACTTACCGTTTCATGACTTCTCTAATGGCTGGCAAAGGGCATCTTTGATAAAGTTATAGAACTGACTATTAATACAAATTATTTTAGCTGGTTTTATATCTAAATCCGATTTTTCAACTTTTCTTTTTATTTTTCATGTAAATAAATCACATATTCTCTAAGAGATTTTTATCACACTTATTTATTTATTGTAAATGGTGGGGATTTTTTTGAATGTATAACAATATTAAACTCTTTTATTATCAATAAGTATTTAGGGTTTAGAGAACAACGATACAACAACAACATCACAACCTTTGTCCCACTAATGCAAGGGTCGGCTTCATGAAAGTTTTTTTTTTTCTCACGATTGTCCTTTTAAAACTATCAATTCTCGTTGTAAATCAGAAATAAAAGAAAGATCATTTCTAATATTTGTCATAAGTTTTTTTATGTCTATCTCTATTTTTATTAACATAGTTTTCAAAATCTAGAAAACTGCTATTTCCTAT